>NW_017100079.1:0-75289 GCF_001412225.1 Nicrophorus vespilloides | reverse complement strand
TAGCGAGCAAAAGGAGAGAGCGTGTGGAACGGGGCGAAAGAAAGAAATAAAGAGATGGATCTCATCCATCCAATTTGTGATTTGCGTCTCGTGTGTGCAATAATGCGGATTATATGAATACGCGCTGCTCTCTGCGCCAAAGAAGAGTATAAAATCGTATTAGATCTCTTAGCTTTACGAGAGATATGTACAATAAGTTAGAGTTCCAATTTGCATATGTAACTACGTGTGTCGTGCAATCTTCCTAAACAAAACCGTGCCGCGACCCTCCTCCTCTTCCTCCTCCTGTTATGATAAAGATGAGGAAAAGAGGAGAGAGTGAGAGAGGAAAAAAAATAAAGAGTCCTTTATTGCCTGAGCCTGAAAAGTAGGATTGATGCTGATGCTGCGGAGAGAAGGACTCGGCATATAAGAGAATTTATGAATATTTTATAAATTACTCTTAAAAAGAAACTAATTGCTTTTTTCATATATGCATATCGTTTCATTTCTTTGTATATTCAAATACGTCTTTTGAAAATTATAACGGCACAATGGGAAGGATCGTTTTTACAAAATGATATATCCTTTTCAACTAGTTAAGATCCAAACAATTACAGATAATTCTATAACTAAAAATATATTTGAATGAAATGTTAATCACAGTTATTCATTAAAATTAAATGCATTTTTCATTTACAAAAAAAAATATTTTCTATATCATTCTAATGATATTTCAAAAATTGCATAAAGTAACTCAGATTTATTTAAATTTTGTAAATAATAAAATTTAAATATAAAGACGTTAATTGAAAAATGTAATCATTAAATTAATAAATAGTATATTTGATACATGGATAATTTCAGTTCTTATTAACTAAAGCTAAACATAATTCAATGCAAGTAATAGTATCTTCAGAGTGCATTTGTTTGTATAAAAGTTAAACAAAGTGCAATAGAGATAGTACTTGAAAAGATGATTCAGTTAATACCAGTATTCTAGGTAGACATAATAACACATATATTACACTAGTTCAATCGGATTAATGATTTTGTTGTCTATGTAAAATTGAGAGAAAACATGTTTACTATGACTAAACTAGGTGAAAAAACTGCAATACAAGTGTAACAATATTACACGACATGAAAGTGAACACAATATTTATGAATATTGTAAAGTAAACTTGTAAAACAATCTAATTAGATTTTGTTGTTTTTTTTTGCATTATTATGTTTTTTTTTGTTCGGTTCGCGCTGGGACGTCGACGGGATATCAATTACACCTAATGTCGCCATTAACTAAATTATTCACATTTAATTGGATCAAAAAGTTGGCGACTTCTGTTACAAATTATAAAATATTCAAGGGTAGGAGTGGTGGCGGCGGCGACGGCGGAGAGGAATGAGAAGCTGAACAAAAAAATCATCCCCGGCCCACCGAGCTCATTTTGTTTTAGTGTTATGGCCTTTGCGGTGGAGCATATTGTATTATTCCCTGGGTCTAAGCAGCCGATATTCGTCTTTAAAATAAAACTTTTCGGGGGGTGGCGGCTGCAGGATTAGCTATTGTTCTCTGGTCCGTGGGGGTGATAAGAGGAAGCAGGGTGAATAAAAAATCAGCTTATTGCTAATATCCGAGGCCACAATTATGTCGGCCCGAGACCGCTTCCTTCTTCACCGCTCTACACCCTCCACCACTCTACACACGCAGTTCCCCCGGCGAAAAATTATTTTTTATTTTATTGCTAATTACAAAAGAAAATTGGAATGAGAAAGCGGAAAATGATTTTTTTTTTCATTCTGTTTTCTTCGTTAGTTATTGCCGTGAAATCTAATAATTGGCTGAACATATGTCGCTCTTTATGCAAATATCAAAACGTAAAAACCCTTGGCAATATTAAAATTTTTATTGCGTTACAAATTTTGAAAATGTTTCCATTTACCATAAATACAAACTTAAATGATATAGAAACCACATACAAATTATGTTCATTATTGAATTTATATTGTTGCAAATACAAAAACTTACATCAACACTTTATGATGTAAGTTTTTATACAAAATATTAAGAAAAACAAATATATTTATTTATAGATGCTATGAAATTGAGAGATATTATTTATGTAGATATTTTTCAATATTACATCAAAGCTTTTTTTTATATCAAATTCTATAATTGTATCTTAATACATGATAATTTAAGTCCACTTGAATATGGATTTTCTCATGTTAATGTCGGTCAAATTTTATAAAGTAATTCAATTTTAAATTATCGAGAAAGGACTAATGAAAACATGATTCATTAGTAAATTGAAGAGTAAATTCTAATTGGAGCTTTGAAGAAGTCATTTAATAAGTTTCATTATTAAAATTGTTTGTTTCATTCAGCAAATTATTATTATATAATTAATTTGTTATTGTTAGTAACAAACAAAGCATATGAATAAACTTGTTAAGACTATTTCATAACAACATAAATATGAATACTCGTTTTTACTATTTGAAAAATGAGTTTTTATACATATCCAAGTAGTTTCCTTGTTAATATTTATGGATTTCCTACATCAATTATGCAAAAAGAAATGTAAATTAAAGAAAACGCGCAATAGTTAACATGCCGATAACAGATTGTAATATGGAAATCGAGTATTTACACGACGTTTCAATTTTTTTTAATGGAAGAAAGCAGAAAGTGTGTTGCTCGACTATATAATAACATCCCTTAATGTCGTCCAGCTTTCCCTGTGGCGCGCAAAATTATTTTTAATTTCATTGCTAATTGCTCAAAAGAAGATTTTAAGAGTTATTACCGCAAATCAAATAATTGCCGAAACATATGCCGGTCTTTATGCAAATGCGAGGAAGGTTCACTTCTTCAGCAGCAACCGCGATAATTCGATTTTTTAAAAGGCAAAAGTATAAAAGCCGTAAATACGTGTAATTTAGTCAAATTTAATAAGCACGTTTTTAAGACACTCACTCGTACATACATACACACATACACGTCCGAAAAGGAGGCACGGTGCATCGTCTTTAATGCGATTCAAGAAATGAAAAAATAATAAAGGAAAGGAACGAGTCCGAACGAAACGAAACGCAACTTGTATGGAAGAGATGGATCTACCCTCTGTTTTAATTTTTATTTTTTATAGTTCGTTTTGACTGAACATCTGCGTGTAAATCACCTGAGACGCAGATGCCGAATCCATCAATCGATTTGTCATAGGTTCGATGCGAAACTGTTGTGTATTGGGGAAAAGCAAAACGGAATCTATTTCCTGCCACTTTCATGGTCACATTAAGGACAATGAATAAAAGGAAGAGGAACGAAATTAAAAGGAAAGAAACAATAACGAAACTTGACTTGCAGGAAATGTTCTGCTTCTCTTTCTTTTTTTCGTCTTGCTTTTTGTTTCTTGTCTCTTTTTTTTCCTTGATCCGAGCACTCGACAAGGTTGATTAAAATTTGACAACGTTTCCATTCACGAAAATAATTAGACTATATCAACCGGCAAATTTATGGTAATCGCCGGAGTTAATTAAAAATTGTATCCTTTTCATGTAAAATCGACTGTTAACAGAGGAAAAAATTGTAAACGGATTAAACGAAAACGACTCGATGATGGAAAAAAAAGTGTCAACTAACTGGGTAATTGCCCATTGCTCGTATTTTTAATCAATTACTTATTATAATAAGATTTTTATTGTTGTTTTAATATTAATAATTCATATCTTGTATAATGTCCGTTTTTACAGTTTCAATTAATTGATTTATTATTATTTTTGCATTATGTAACATAAAATTAAATTACAATTGATTAAGTTTTGAAAAATAGTAGTAATAGTAATTTTAGTTAATTAATTTTATCTTATCTCAAATGAGTAAGAAAGATTTCTAAAAGTCTTCGAAATTGATATCTGAATATTGTATGTAAATTACCATTACCATTTAATAACTTTCATTCGAATGAACCTTTTTGGAATGATTGATACTATTCTTACAAGAATCAGCTGACTACGCATTTTTTGCTTCTATAAATTAGATTATGATATATTTAATGCTGCGCCGAAGATTGCAAACTGTTGAAAGGCAAAGGAGAATGAATAGGATGAAAAATCTACATTTCATTTATCAAAGAAAATATATATAAAAAAAATCGTCGCTCCATTGTTCTGTTTCGATAACAAGTTTATTCCGGTGGATGCTGCGGTGAAAAGAAAACAAATGCCGAAAGAATGATAATCTAAAAAGAGAAAAGATGCGAGAGGAGAGAAAAGTGCGGAGTAAAGGAAGGTTTTCCGGCCCACCCCACCTTCGGTGGAATTAGCGAGGGCGGATGACGGTGGTAGTGTTGGTGTTGGTGGCGTAGCGCGAAGCTAAATCTTTATCAAACCAACTGAAATGAGATGATTTATGGGTGCGCATTGAATGGGAGAGAGAGCAGACTGAGAGGAAATTCGTGTGCCGGTGGTTTTGGCTACAATGAATCAATTTCTTTCTATTACACGACGTCTTCATAGCGATCTGGGGAGTTTGTAATTATATCGGTATAAATCTTTCCAACCACCTGACAGAAGCGACGCGGGAGCCATTCGGATTAAGAAAGGCGCCCCCCCTCAGCCTTCCCAGTAGAGTTTCTTTAATACACACACCACCACCACCACCACCAGCAACAACAGCAGCATCACCGCACGGGGAGAAGAAAACTGGATAACAATGCTAATACAAACATCCCCCATTCATCCGCCAGATATCTAAACACACGGGCGAAGCAGAAAAGCACGAGAATGTATAAAGAATAAAAAAAAATTAGCCGGAAAAATTATAATTCCATTATTGACAAAGGGGCGTCCCGGGCGGAAAGGCGGAAAAGATTTCGCCCTTTTTTTTTCTTTCTCTTTCTCTTTCACATCCGCATCCATCCGTCGTTCCCCTATTGATTTTGAATGTAAGCACCGCCGACGGTGTGTTTTTTTAATTTTTCTGATTAAATTTCCGTGAATGCTGTTCATACAAAAACGCGGAATAAGAAACGGGGACTCGCTCTCGCATTTCAATATAAAAACATTCAAATATTTACACAAATGATTATTCCATTAAAATGAAATTTACACAGGTATATATAATATAATATCGCTGCTGCTGCTGCCACTGCTGCTGGCGTCGAGACGACCCTTCGAGAATTGCATAACGCCAATGGAAGAAAAACACCTTTCAATTCTCATTTCATTGTACAATTCCATTTCGATTCATGCACTTCGCGCTATGATTAATTGGTATTGTGGATGGATGCTCTCAACGAACATTTCAATTAATTCTGATGCAATTCATCATTGTTTTTAATCCATTCTACTTTTCCCCTCAACAATTATCAATAAAATAATTACAATCATCCCTCATTATAATTATCAATGTAAATTGTAATACAAAACTTTAAAACAATGTTTTAAGCTAATCAAATTATAAAAATCTGTTAGTATTTAATTATTTTTCAAGAAATGTTCAATATATTTCTTCAAAATGTTTGTTTCAGAATCATATACATTTTCTAAAGCAGTTTATATTATGTTGCATATCAATTAAAATTATGTAAAATTGTCTATTATTAATATTTCTTACTAACGTAACAATTTCATATGAATTTCTTATCATCTTCAATATTAACTTAATAATACTTTGTAAAGTTTGATCGGAAACTTTATAGCATTATCAAAAAAAACCGACATCTCTGTATACATTTAAAATACGCTACATGAGAAATTGACATCGATTTCTTTTATTTACAGTTTGAAAGGCGCATTCGATTATTAAAAAAAATATTGTGTAACAAACTGAATCGCAACAACTTCCTCAATTTCTAGCATAATGAGTGTCTGTGAAGTTCCAACTATCAACAGAAAGTTGCGTTCGAGCAAATTGTATTACATTTCTTATCCGCCCAAGAAAAAATCCATAGTCTAGTGGCTTCTTAATACAATTAATCATTTAATTTATTTCTTTTTGATATTCAATCATTATTTTTTATGTATCATTGAACTCATAATGATTTTGATAATATTTTTTAAGCATTTTTAGCATAAATATTAAATTAAATCCAATAATTGAATTGTTTCATAAATTTAGAATAAGCAGAACTAGTTTTGTATATATATTTGAGATTTTATCCGAATAATCACGTATAACTGAGTATAAAGATTAGATATTTTGTTTCGATATTTTTGTCATAGTTCAACAAAGATACATAAATAAATAAAAATGTATTATGAAGAGTGTAAAATGAGGTTATTTTATCCGAATAATCACGTACAACTGAGTATAAAGATTAGATATTTTGTTTCGATATTTTTGTCATATTTCAACAAAGATACATAAATAAATAAAAATGTATTATGAAGAGTGTAAAATGAGGTGGTACATCTAATTGGTGTTTGAAGTAAATGAGTAATAGGTATTCGCATATAAATAAATCAGTGAAATAATTGCAGATTTCGTTCGTTGTTCGCGGAAGATTTATAATGCAACGTTTCGGAAAACGCCGTAATTGGGAGGTGGATGAAGTTAGAATGTTTATTTATCTACTCGTTGAAATGTTATGCGATTGCCAGCGAATGGCCTGTGAGTTATGAAAACACGCCTCGTTCGGTTATTAGCCTGTGTGCAATAAATATTTGAATGCGTTTACGTTGCATTGCTATGCGTTGCGTTCCGTTGCATTGCGTTGCATAACATAGGTGGATGCGGCGATTCGGTGTTTTCTGCTTCCCCTCCCATAGAAGCAGGCAATAATAATTAAAGAAACGAAACGTGTGTGAGTTTAGTGTTATTATACATCCGAGGATCGATATTTTTGAATGACTTATGGAGCACAGCCGTGTGATTATACTCGATTTGTAATGACAACATAATTATTTAATTGATATACATCGCCGCGCGAAACGTGCCGGTTTTGAAATAAAATTGGAATCGGTCTCGGACGATTATAATCATTTTTCGCACACAAATCCGAAGCCAAACGGAAGAACGGTCTTCGAGGAGATACCGCAGCTCTTCGGGTTCATACTATTTCAGTGTTTAATCATCCTCGAATCATTTCTTCCATCCAATAACAATAAAATACTGCATCCAATATTTGATTATATCGTATTATTTACAACGATCAACACTTTTTTTAATATTCCACAACAATAAAACACTGCACTCAATTTTGATTGTATCATTATATTTATTACAATTAGTTCTTTTAAAGTCAATATTATTAATGAAAATTATTCATTAATTTTAAATAATTTTAAATTAAAAACATAATAACAAATCTATATAGTTTATAACAAATTTTAAAAGTAAATCCAGAAATCTGATTTTGTTCAAGTATTTTAGATTAATATAAAGTTGACAACCATTAAAAATTAAATATAGCTTTTATTGACTCTTTGGATTTATTTAGTTACAAATCTAAATTACAATTAAACGCATATCTTTCTGAAGTAGACGAAATACAAAATTATTATGTACTGATATTGAGGTATAATTGAGATGCTTGATTAAATGAGGTAATTAAGTAGATTCGACAGTGGACAATGGTTATAATGATAGGAAATGTAAATGAGAATGAGGGTCTGGCTATTATAAAATTTGGCTTAATCGAAGAAGCAGAAGAGGCGGTTCGTAAGAGGAGGTAGATGATGGTGAAGAAGAGCAAGAGCAGAGCACAGAAGAAGAAGAAGAAGTGGAAGAGGATTTGCGAGGAATGTATAAATTGAAGTCAAACCGAAACGAAGCGTTTAAATTCAGTTCATTAAAAGCACCGGGTACATGTGTAAATCGACTGATAAGAATTTCCACGATCTTCGGAGCTTGAATAAAGTTGTAAAGATAAGTTTCGATAGTGTCTCTGTAGAGCGGGAGGCCTTTTTGCAGGTGATAGTTGCACGCGAAGCATGAGATAAGATGGCCAATACTTGTGCGGATCTATATCTGCTGTTGCTGTTCGTTGTATATAGTAGTAGTATAGTATGCTTGCCGCTGGACCGCTGCAGCATCCAGCAGCATCCAACATCAGCAGCAACAACAACAACGAGCTCATTAGAGGGTGTCACATTTACATATAATAGCTGTTGGTTCCCCATATAAAGCCGTACGAATCCAAAACGGAATCCACATTCGCCGACCATTAGCATAATTTAATTAAACACCGCTCTTCTTTCCACCATCTCAGCACATCCCAGCACTCGAACACACCACCACTACCACCACCACCATTTCGGGCCCAGAATATTTGCGAGAATTATCTCTGGAAATCTGATTAAATTATATTTGGTGTAAATCCGTTTTCCCCTCAGATCCATTCAAGTATTTAGTGTGTTTGTGTTTTAAGCGAGCTAGGACCTAAGTAAGCGCCCCGGGCGTTGGGATAAGAGCAACAACTGATTCCTCCACCACTCCTCAGATTTCTCCAGCAACCCCTTTCGTCCGGACCCCGAGATGCCATAATCTAAACAATCCCCGAAGGCGATGTGATTTCAATGCCTCCGCAAACAAAATGCAGTTTGTTAACATTTACAGAAACTAATCTGAATTATGTATATTACTGAAGATTATTACGTTACTGAACACACATATACTCAATCTAGTTCACATAGAACGCTCGCTCCAATAACTTCAATTTAATCGAGATTTCGTGTATTCGCATCCCATTATCAATGCGCCTCAACTATTTATTCAATTCCTAAACCCTACCTGAGGCACAAGACAACAACATTAATTCTAATTAATTCGACAAACTTTCATCACCAAGAACACATATTATCTTCCATTTCCCTTACAGCATTAAAAATAATGTTATTTTTAGATATAAATCAATTCTTACGCAATCAAAATACTCTATGATTTAAAAAATAATAACTTAAATTTTTATATCAATAATAAATTAAATTTCTAAATTCTGGTCCTATAAATATTTAATCCAAAGAACTAAAAGAATCGTATGTTGGTTCTTATATGTAATTAAAAATTAATAAAACAATTTATATGCATTTCATTTAAACGATCTGATGTTACACGATTTCGAAATGAAAACAAACTGTTGTTATAATTGCTCATTCGGAGTTTCCAATTTCGTTACAAAACGCATTTATTACATGTTCGGTCTTTCGGAAGGACAGGAAGTAATCGTGTTTTCGGTAACACCTGTCATCATATCATTAAAGAAATAAACGCATCCTAAATAATACACGAGCATTAACGAGTTGATTTCAGATAATTGCAGATTTATCGAATTCTACTGATCTCAGTAACAAGATAAATTGAATATTACTTAGTTTCAAAATTATTTCAACATTATGAAATGCATCGATTATTAAATATAATGGAATTAACACAATTTTAATTATATATAATATTGTGTGCAAAGTATATTAGTGGTGTTACTACAATTTAATGATTGAAACGTTTCCTTTGTTAATAGTTATTACATGGGACTGTACAATATTATTAATAAAAAATGTAAAAATTTAATTATAAAATAATCTATAATTCACTAATATATTATCTTTGTACTTTTTTCGTGAAATTTTTCTTCATACATTTTACTATAGAAATAAGTAGTTTATGATAAATTCATTGATTTGATTACATTTTTGTATAATATTTGCTTATATTGTTTCATATTTAATGTATCTTTAATGAATTGTAGAGTTTTGTCTCTTAAAACACATAGCAGGAGAAAAATGAAACTGGTTGCTAAATGTAAAATGATAATTGATTAGGTAATAGGTTGGATGTATGCATGTAAAGATATGTTCGAGTATATTGGTCGTGGTGTCAAGTTATTGGTTGTAGTTAAAGTGGTGGTGTAAGTAATGGGTTAAAGCAGAGGAAAAAGAAATTGATAAGGGAGTTTTGTTTGAATAGCGAATGCTCCCTGCGAAATGCCGCATGCACCTCTTTGAGTAATGTATCATAGAGTCCGATCAGTTGATATATTTATAGAATGTTGTGTTAACAAGTATGAGAGAGTGTAGCAGCAAAAAGCTAAGGCTCGTTCTATACACTTTATGACTGAAGATAAAAGCGGGTCTCGGTGTAATTTTCTGTTTGCGCAGACTTCGGGTCATCTCACGGGTCATTCGGCAAATGATAGCTTATAGATTGGAGCATCGAAGGAAAATAATGCGACGGGACTTTTCCCCACCAGGTTTTTCGATATTTCGCGCTTATTTACACTATTTTTACTTCATTCGTTCCATTCCTTTCCATCGCCATCATCATCATTTGGAGCGAGAATTTTAGGGAATTAATTCAATGGCCCTTTTGTTATGCTTTTAATTTCGGCTGCTCTTCACATCGTTTTCTTCTCTTTTCACCCTGCTCCGTTCTTTTTATTAAATGTGAAACCAATTTCGAGCCGCATATATCTTATAAATGTATATGGATAATAACATGTTTGGATTGATTGGTCGGAGTTTCTGAGGGAAGAAGAATAAGAAGAAGTGGAATGAGAAAAAAACGAGGATAATAATGATCGGGTTTATATAATCATAAAAGGTTTAATGCTCGTCGGGGCCGTCGAGATGTTGGCGTTTTATTTAGTGTTTCTTCAGGGGACGGAAACCAATAATGGGCAATACCTAATTTGATTAGGCATTTGGAGCAACTACCAACAAATCAAACGAAACCAAACCAACCAACTGACCGACAACATCCAGTAATCTGGATGATGCGTGTGGTGTGTTGTCGATGTTGTTGTTTCTGTTGCTGTTGTTGCTTACGTTGTCGGGTTTTAAGCGCGCTTTGGGTTGTTCACTTGAGGAATGTTCGTTGCAAAGATCCCGGCTGCGATTATAAGCATTTGTTCGCAAAGCTACATAATTCGTGCATTTCCAATGTTATTTATAAGCGGCATTAAGCCCATACGCAGATATTTACTAATACTAAATCAATGTAGCAGACGCCGTAACATATGAACCCGATAAGAAAAACACAGGCATTGTCAATACTCGATACTTGACATTAAAAGCCGTTTGATGCTAATGGAATCGAGCGCGTCCAGATGCCACACACACATATAAACATATATCTACACACACACGCACGCACCAATACATGCATACACGCTTAATACACCTTTCCGCTATCTAGCCGCATTTCATCATTTATCATTCACATATCAATATGTAACAATTCATTTTGCCGACGATAAAAAACTCTATCTCTTTTTCTACCTCTCTCACTCACTCTCCAATCCATCCATCCATCCGTGTTTCCATGTTACCGAAATTCAATCATTCGCATTCGACAGCAATCGAACGCGCATTACCTAATGCCCCGTTTGTTAATTGATATTTGTGCACGGATTCCGGTCTATTTACAGGGCAAACAAGCCAATAAAAAAAAAATTGGTGCGCCCCGATAACGTGGCCAAAGTGCGGAGCCACAAACGTAATGCCATATTCGAATCCGCGTCGACCATCTGTTACCTTCAGCAAAAATTATCTAACCGCAATCAGAAGGATTTTGCAAAAAAATTTCCATCACCAATCACATTTTCATATGCTGCAACAGTACTAGTATTATCAATATAATCTGATTATAGTAAAATTTAGCAAATGTATACACAATAACTAATAAACCAATGCAATTCCTAACAAACTTGTTTAAAAGTTTATCAATTAAAATAGTAATATAAGTAAAAAAGGATATTACATTTCATACATATCTTTACTAATTAATTATAAATACTTTTTAATTTACTTATAAATAAATTACTATTATATATTCATTAAATTGTAAAAATACTAGCAATATTTTCAAAATGTTTTTTTTTTAATAACCAACAAATTTTTGTATAGCCAATATATGACTATTACTGATTTAATTAAATTTATATATTTAGAATTAAGTAAAGTGTGTATGACAACAAACATTACAATTATTTTGGAAATTTCTTTTATAATTAATATTAAAGACAAAGTAAAGTTTGATTCCGATTTATCTATTAACAAATTTTGTAAATGTTAACAATTGTACAAATTTCAATTGTAATTTATAATTAATTATGAAATAGAATCCTAATTGTTTTATTTTTCTCATAACGAATACTTTTCATACACATTCCATATTTAAATCTCAATATTTAGATATAAATACTTCATGATTATACTTCATATTTGTTAACAAGTATTCACTTATTATTTTTTGTAATAAACGTGTCCTTCTTAAAATTGAACAATTCCATAAACACCTGTATCCTGAATGTCGATAGTAAACAGCAGTTATATAACATATAATGTTGCAGATCCGCAAATATATTACCACGAATAAGCTCTATTCTCCATCTCAAGATCACATCATAAAGTTACAAGAGTACATAATTAAAGGCATTAAATATATGTGGTTTCATTTCCCGTATAGACCAAAATTGGCATCTAAAACTGGTATATTTTGTTAAATCATGATCACGCAAAAAATATTGATATCCACTTAAAACCAACACATGCTTATATAAATCCATTTGAATTATAGATCTGAATTATATGTTAGTGCACTAAAAAAAAGTTAAGAGTTAATAGCAAAATATATTTCCTGATTATTGAAAATTATGCAATACATTATTGTTTATATTTATAATAATAAAATATAATATTTTATAATTTCTATATTAAAAATAAACTAATTTACTTTTTTAAATAACGAGTCAATCTATTATATTTCTCACAAGGAAGAGGAATTAACACAAATCATTTTAAATAATTATTTTATTACAACTTTTGCATTGTTCATCACTGAATATAATAGTATTCCGAATTATTATGATGGGATTTTTGCCACTTCGCATAATACTCACTGCTGTAGCTCAGATAATACGTTATGTGTTAAGATCAGATACGAGTGAACAATAAATTTTAGGGTTGTCATCTTCGTACGCATACCGTGCATACTGAATGCAATTCGCATTTCCGGTTAGCTGCGGTAATTTAATATTGTAATTGCAGCATCCACGGTGAATTCAAGAAATAATATGCACGGTGAGAACAACGGATTCAATGCAACTCGCAATTTGCATCTATTCTATTTACAATAGAAATGCGAATCAAAATTAATATTTACTTTGTCCAGTTTATTCTATAACACATGAATTTTGAATACTTTATTAAAATTATTATCCTTTTGTGAAAAATAAATATATAATTTGTTGTATAAAATAAGTTTAGTCAAATTTTGACATGTTTAAAAATCAACTGTCAAAGTTAAATATCAAGTGTCAACTGTCTTCTACTTTTAATACTCCACTCACTTCACTTAGCTGGTGTCAAACACAATTTCGCCAGCTACCGCCCAGTTGTCTTATGCAGAAAGGTATTGCAAAAGTGTCAACTGTCAAAGTCAAATATTAAGTGTCAACTGTCAAAGTTAAATATTAAGTGTCAACTGTCAAAACCAAATATGAAATGTCAAATAATGTATAATTAGAAGATTACTTAACAAAAATATACTTGATAATAAAACTAAAATCAATCAACTTTTAAGATCTGATGATCAGCTCCATTATATGAATTTTTTATATAAGAAAAGGGAAATTGAATATTGACAATTAAATGTAAACATATTAAGTGTCAACTGTATTCTTCTTTTAAACCTCAACTCCCTTCACTTAGTTTGTAGATGTGTATTACAACAATGTCAACTGTCAAAGTCAAATATTAAGTGTCAACTGTCAAAACCAAATATGAAATGTCAAAGAATGAGTATGAATAGAAGATTACTTAACAATAGTATACTTGATTAAGATTTTTGCTACACTTTTTAACAATGAGATAAATTAATAAATGTTAATTAATATATATAAGACAATTGAAACATATTGACAATTAAATGTAACCATATTAAGTGTCAATTGTATACTTCTTTTAAACCTCCAATCCTTTCACTTAGCTTGTGTCAAGCACAATTTTGCCAGCTACCGCCTAGTGGTCATATGTAGATGTGTATTACAACAGTGTCAACTGTCAAAGTCAAATATTAAGTATCAACTGTCAAAGTCAAATATTAAGTGTCAAAACCAAATATGAAATGTCAAAGAATGTATAAATAGAAAATTACTTAACAAAATTATACTTGATAACTAAAATTAAAACCAATCAATTTTTAAGATCTATTGATCAGCTTCATATGAATTTGTTACATAAGAAAAGGGAAATTCCCATTAAGATTTTTTCTACATTTTTTAACAATGAGATAAACTAAGAAATGTTAAATAATATCTTTAAGACAATTGAAACATATTGACAATTAAATGTAAATATATTAAGTATCAACTGTCTCCCTTCACTTAGCTTGTATCAATCACAATTTCGCCAGCTACCGCCCAGTGGTCATATGTAGATATGTATTACAACAGTGTCAACTGTCAGTCAAATATTAAATATCAACTGTCAAAGTCCAATATTAAGTGTCAACTGTCAAAACCAAATATGAAATGTCAAAGAATGTATTAATTGAAGATTACTTAACCAAAGTATACTTGATAACTAAAATTAAAATCAATCAACATTTAAGATCTAATGATCAGCTTCATTATATGAATTTGTTATATAAGAAAAGGGCAATTAAAACATATTGACAATTAAATGTAAACATATTAAGTGTCAACTGTATTCTTCTTTTAAACCTCCACTCCCTTCACTTAGCTTATGTCAAGCACAATTTTGCCAGCCACCGCCCAGTGGTCATATATAAATGTTTATTACAACAGTGTCAACTGTCAAAGTCAAATATTAAGTGTCAACTGTCAAAGTCAAATATTAGTGTCAACTGTCAAAACCAAATATGAAATGTCAAAGAATGTATAAATAGAAGATAACTTAACAAAATTATACTTGATAACTAAAATTAAAATGAATCAACTTTTAAGTTATGAATTTCTTATATAAGAAAAGGGAAATTCCTATTACGAATTTTTTCTACAGTTTTTTACAATGCGATATATTAAGAAATGTTAAATAATATATATAAGACAATTGAAACATATTGACAATTAAATGTAAACAGCAAATGCATTTTAAGTCTCTTTTATGACACTACATAATTGTCATAAACATTTGGTAAATTAAGCAATTTGGTCTCCCTCGTGTACAGGTGATGCTGCTATAACTCTACGACCCTTGTTTTCGTTCTCTTTTTCTCTTTTATTATTCTGTTTGTCTGCGACGATATTTTAGCAAATCACAAAACACATATACACACTCATCCAGACAAAACCTGTGAGTAAAGAGTGAGAGGGGTAACTAAATTATATTATTTTATGTCCGCGTTTTAATAGTCGCAATAAATTAAAAACAAGTTCAAGCGCTTATAAAGCGCCGCAAAATTTATTAATACTCAATTTATACTGTGGCATGCAGACGCATTTAATTCTCTATCCCTCGGTTATTTTTTTATTCCCGAAGCCAGGGAATAATAAACAAATAAAAGCCGGGCATAAAATTTTCGATTCCAAGATATTTTAAAACTAAATAAATCTGCCCGGTTAAATAAAATAAAATGTATATATTACTGTGACACAGGTGTAAATCAAAGGTAAAAATGTAAATTTCTCATTTAGGTTTAAATTGATTTTAAGTTTATTGCTAACTTGATTATTTATGCAAGTGCATAAAGACTTATAGTCGATTAATGTTCTGTATACTTATTTTCTACTTAATGTAATAAAGATCATAATTATTATTTATGGACAAACTAATAAAAATGAAAGTGTATAAAAATACAAAGTTTTCAAAACTTTATTTAATAAGAACTTCAAATTTCTAACGATTTTTTTGATTTAACCCAATTTCCATTATTTCTACATAAGATTGAAAAAAATAATTCCATAGATTTTTCATTATATTCTCAATTTTATAAGATCTATAACTTAGTTGAAAACATCTTTTATATTAACAAAATTATAGTAAATAAATAAATAATATATAATAATGTAAAAGTAAATAAATTATCTAAAATAATTTCAAAGTATAAATAAATATTACTTCAAAGTTTGATATTAATATAAAAAATAATATTTTTTTCTAACAGAAATGAGCATTTAAAGTTTAAAAAGATGATATTGCATCAGTAATATGTAGTCGCTCGTATAGTGTTTCCGAGGTTGAAACAAAAAAAAGAACCTCTTGTTATTATTATTGAAAGAAGTGGACAGAAGGATGAATGGGCCGAAGAAAAAAATCCATTAGAGTGTGTACGTGTGTGGTTTTTAATGAAAAGTAAATTCGGTTTCGTGCGTCGGCTCTGCAAGTGCTGGATTATTTATAGTGTAATATCGTGAATAAGTTGTGAATGTGGGTGGACAAGCCTTTAACTAGTCTACTGTTTCAGTTGCCAGTGGCTACTTGAAATTATTTCGCTACCGATCTGTCTTACGATTTATGGCGCAAAAATTGCTATACCTATAAAATTACGCACGGAATGGAATACACACAAACATCTCTGTCTACATGCACATACATATATTTATGCGCATTGATTAAAACCACAGCAATTAGCTGCAAATGTTATAAAACAATTTGTCTTCCGCGTTTATAATTATATAAACCCATTTTTTATTTGTTTTGTGTTGTTCACTACATTTCGCTCTGTATATCGGGTGAAATCGCAAACTGCATAAAAGCCCTATTTTCTTGCATACGTTTCCCATATTCGTGAAACTGTATCCACTTTATTGTGTAACACCCGTTTCGTGGCATATTGCCTCTGCTTGGGTGGCCTTTAGCTAATGCACATAGGATACTGTGTGTGTCTGTGGCTGTGTGTGTATGTCTCAGGCTATCCAAGCTGCAATTGCCAATAAATTGCAAAATTGCAGGTTTCACATCTTATATGGTCTCGACTTCCGAAGCATTTCAACTTCCAGGCGCAAATTTCATTCATCTGTAATACCTAATCAATTGTGTATTTTTTTTTACAATATTTCATCAAGAATTCTTTGAATATATCCAATAATAAATATGGATATAACTAATGAAAGTGATAATAGAGAGTATGAAAATATTTAGAAATCGATTTAATTCGGAACAAATTACTATTTCTAAAAATAGTATATACATAAATGACAACTATGAAGTACTATTTAAATTCTAATACTATAGCAATACTGAAAAGTCTATACACTAGGAATTCCTAATTAAAACAAGAAATGAAGAGTATCAATTCAATATTGATAAATACATAGCATATAACAACCACAAGAGGTACATAGCAATTTCATGATGTGAAGCGTCCAACCGTGAAGCAACTTTGTTAAACTATCAAAGCAAATTTGAGAAGTCCACAACTATCATAATGTTTTAATTACTAAGTGTTCTTAGCAAAAACTGTCAAATATCAGCTTCTTTGGTACCCGGTTAATCCGGGTTAACAAAATTACTTCGTAAAACGAAACTTCGATAAGATTATTCGGTTAGAAAATAAAAATCTTTTTTTTGACAAAGAATATATTAAATAGTCAAACTGAACACAATCTTTTAAAAATGAACCCAAAGTTGATTTTTCGTTTTTTTTTTTCATTTAACAATAACCTACGTAGTTATGTCATTTAAAAAAAGATCATTTTTACTTAAAAAGCAAATCTATGGTTATTAATATTTTTTGGCAGGAACTTCTTTGGTTCTGTCTTCGTTTCTAATATCCTCTTGTTCGAAATCTATTGATTGATCCACCATAATGAAGTTATTTCAAAGCTATTACAAATATATAAAATTGCGGACTTCGTTATATAGAAGCTTCGTTAACAGAGGCAATATTAACTGATGAATAACTGTATTTATTAACTACAGGTTTAGTTAATTGCACTTTAACATGATGTTAACAACAATAATGAGGTTATTGCAACCATAAGTATCTTATATAACCATGGTTCATTCAGAATATACATACAAAATTCCTGTTGACCTGTTATTAGGAGCTGCAAAATGTCTTTTCGTATAAAATCTGTACCACAAAATAATTATTAACTAGAAAATTAATATTTCAAACATCATTATAGAAGGATATACATCCCGGAAATTATAAGTTTTGATCCAAATTAAGTAATTAAAAAAATAAGTAAATTGAATGTATGCAATAAAAGTTATTATTATTAATATTTTAATCAATTAATTAAGAAATTATAATATAACATAAAATAATTTTAAAGAATAATAGGAAAGTAAATATGCAAATATTGTTGATTTTATAAATCTGCAGAGGCTTGTTAACATTTGCGATTTTTTTCAATAATCCGTGCATACCCTCCGCTCAATTAACCGGTATAATTGCGAGAGCATTGTTTTATATGTCCTCATTTGAGAACAATTTACTTGGTCATTAAATTTCTCAAGTGCGATGCATCTTAACTACATCATTATAACACAATTCAAACTGAAATAACACAAAATGCGGGAGTTCTCTTTGATAAATTAGAACATTTGCCTCATTTCGAATCTTAATTTCAACAGTTCTTAGTAACTCAATTAACTCAAAGATTACGAAGCTAATGGACTCATTAATTAAGAAGCACCAGATAATTGAGCAATTATATTTTTTTTAAAGAAACTAATCTTTGACTTATTGGTGACGTGTTAATAGGTAGAACGTTTTATTTGCAATATTCTGTTACAAAGTTATGGATAAATGCAACCAATCCTTATAGTATAAATCAAGGCTTTTTGTTGCTGACAAATCCGAGACAATCGTTCCACTATTTCCCATATATCTTTGACCTTTTCAAATGCATCCTACAATTTGCTGACATTGCTAACCCATCATAAAAAGCTCGTACAACCGTAACCAATCTACGAACTGTTGTAGATCAAATACTCTCATGACTCAATAAGTGGCTCGAAAGAAATCCTATTTTATAAACTAACTGCTTCCTCGATCTTCCACGACAACAAAAGGAAAATGAATTATGTGAGCAAAATACCAAAATTATGAGCTTTAATCACTGTATAAAAAAA
This sequence comes from Nicrophorus vespilloides, assembly GCF_001412225.1. Lineage (NCBI taxonomy): Eukaryota > Metazoa > Arthropoda > Insecta > Coleoptera > Silphidae > Nicrophorus > Nicrophorus vespilloides. Next base: position 56,323 of record NW_017100079.1, on the reverse strand, counting down.
TAACGGAAAATATCCCTTGCGGATGGCATTTGCATTTTATTGGTCAATAAATGTATACCCTATGGGAACAATATTTTTTTTTTATAATTAATTTATTCTTCTGGAATACCGTATTTAATGTACGTTTTAGTTTTGCAGGACAAACGTAAACGCCTTTTCTTGTACACAACTCACTTTAATGTGTACCCTTCTAAACAGCGATTCGTATGAACGGATTTAAAATTATATTAAATTAAAATTAAGATTAATGGGAATTATGTTAATGCGGAGTATCTTAATATCTAAAAAATGTTAATTAATTTATACGCAAACGAGCACTGCTCCGCTATTTATCATGAAAACGTTGAAGATGAAGATTTTCCTGGTATAGTTCTTTAAGGACAATATAAATAATGGTGCTTTGTTTTATTACGCAAAGCCATCAGAGCGACGAATCATCAATCACGAAAACGCTACGAAGATACGGCAGATCCCTCGCACAACTGCGGACTACAGACTTAAAATAAATAAACTGGCAGAAATATTGCAATCAATATTTTATATAAATTTTTCCCTTCCCTTGGTTGACCAAACTATAAAGTGTCATAGTTCAATACACATTTCCAAAGTCCAGTATTATATAATAATAATATTTAAGAAAGAAATAACATTTCAACAAAAAAGAAATCGAATTATAATTGATATTAGCTATTATCAATTGTCAAAACTTAAATTAAGAATTGAGTAAAAAAATAAAGAAAAAGAAAATTATTTTAAAATAATTGCTTTAAATATATATTCTATAAACTGAAACGGTTTTGTTTTTCAAAAAAATACAATTTACAAAACCAAAATCCAAATAAACTACACACTTCACTGCGGAAACTATTTTCCGTAGGACGCGTAATTATGTAAGCCAACATTATATACTTTTAATCATATATAACTTGGCACACTTCCGTTCTGTAAAATAAGGACGGTTTTTTGTCAATAAAAGCTTATTTAATGTAAAACTATTTTCATCGCATTTCCTTTCTAATGTAAATAGATTCCCTGTATTTGTATAAAAGAAGTATTATTACACTTTACGGGTTTCTCGTTTTCATCTATTACATTGAGAATTGGAGTTTTTTTGCGTATTATATAAAATTAATACATTTAGCATACATTTGATATTCTAATTGGATTCGTGAAGGTGATATAGTCATTACGTAAGGTTTCAGAACTTTATATATATACAAAAATACTGTTCGATGCCATTTGTTCATCAGTCATTTGAAAAAGCGTTTGCTTTAAGAAAATTGTTAAAAAATCAATACAAAAAGGTAAAATAAAACATATACTTATCATATTTAAAAGTTAAATTGTACAATTTTTTTAAGTATTACTCATTCTAAATGATTACTCAATTACGCAAGTTATTGAAATTAACTATATTTATATCATAATTGTAAAAACAATATGCTTATATGAGTCTGAAGTTTTTCTTCCGATTAGTTACTGATCACCTATTAAAGTACTCCATGCTTAACTTTTGTTAACTGTCAAATATCAACTGTACAGCGGACGCCATCTATTGTAATATATATATTAATAATTAAAAATTTGTATTTTCTTTTCAAATCATTGTCAAATAATAAGAAGAATAAATATTAAGAAGAATTAAAAAAAAATAATAGCTTATTTGCATTGTAAAATTAATGTTGATTGTTGATTAGAAAACTAAAATGTTATATCTTGTTCTTTCATCGTCGAGTGCTCATGGAAATATACACATAAATGTTTGTAACAATGGAGGAGAGAGACAGAGAGAGAGGGCAAATTAATTAAGTATCGATTGGCTGATTAAAAATGCGCTGGCTTAATTAATTAGAAATTGTACGTTAAATAATGGCGAGATCGTTGAATATCTGTTGGTTAAATGAAATAGAATTAACTTGCTGTGTGTGATAGAGAGTGGTAAAGACGAAAATAAAATTGTTATCCTTTAATGAAGTATATATGGAGGCATTATGCATCGGTATATCCCGTTTACAAGGCATTATATTGTCGATATCCAGCGATAATGCAAAGCCAGATCTTATCTAACTACATTTAACTCTATATATAGAGGCTACAATATAAATGGTCACCGCACACGAGCTTAGCATTTAGCTCCCTGCCAAGAATTCACGAACCAATCGTTTCATTATTATTGCCGTTCTTACTAACATTATGATAATAATAATAATGAAACAGGGAAGAAAAAGATGTTAAGAGAGAGAGAGAGAAGAGATACAAAGAGGAAAAAGATAGAGAGAGAGAAAAGCACAGTGATTCTTGGAATTGCTGTTGAAAGTTGACGGTTAGAATGTAAATAAACAAAGAAAATAAAAATATTATTGTTAACAAACAGGTAAAGAGAATAAGACAAATAAACCAAAAACAAAAATAAAAGAGAAAATAAATAAAAATCTGCCACCTACCTATTTCTCTAAGGTCCCAAACATTATATTTATTAGCCAATATTACTGCAAATTGAGAGAGAAAAAAATAGAGAGTAAGTGATAGAGAGAGAGAGAGTAAGAAATTAAAACAAAATTTAGTTTCATTTGAATCATTATATTTTTTTTTATTTTATTTCAATTTTGAATATATATATATAACATTGTACATCACACATAATTAAACCTAAATCTAAACAGATCGAAATTTCGTTTTAGTTTTAGCATCGTTCATTTAAAAGTAGTCTTTGTTGTTGTTATTATTATATGAAATTTCGCTATGATTAAAAATCTTAAAATTTTGGTGCTAAAAGTTTAGTTTTAGTACTTTCTTTTTCCAAGTTGTTGTTTTTCTCGTCATAAGCGGCGGAAAATTTTGTTATATTCTGATCGAAAAACCGCACAGACGAAATTGAATAAATAAAAGTATAATTTAATAACACTAACCAGAATTTCGTTTTCTTTCCTTATTATTTATATATAAATTAATTTTTTTTTTGTGGGTTTGTTGATCAATTTTATAGAATATAGCAAAACTTTCGACGCCAATAATAATAATAATAATAGATATAAATATATGTTATAAATTAAATAAAATCTAAAATCTAAATAACACTTGGTGCGATGGCACGAAAATTATTTATTTTCATTTTAATTTAATGTTTTATTGTTATTTATTTACGTTTAATATTATGATTTTTTTTTTGTAATAAATTTAAACTAAATGAAAACAAAAGAAAAAGTCTTAGAAATTCCGTCATCACTGTCAATAACAACATCATCATCATCATCGTTCACTGCGCAATCCGAAACGAAAATCGTTACACCGGGTTCCGTTGCGCAACAGTTGTTTATATAATTAATTAATTATTTATTTATCTCGAAGGGGAGGGGAGGATTATTACAATTACATAATGCTTCGATTTTAAAAGCCTACAATTAGCAATAGCCGCGTACTACTAATAGCTAACAAAATATTTAAGTTATATAAATTCAGCTATATAAAATTTACTTCTATCACACCTAAATGCAAGTTAATTATATTTACAATGATTTTCAACTCAAGGTTAAAATGTTAATGTCACCTGCAGTTCGAAATTTACATTTTGTTTTTTTTTAATTCTTCCTTTCCTTCATTCTCCTTAGATGATTTGAGCCAAAGTTACCAATTTTGGTTTCACTATATCAATTATTTTTTTTTGCATTTTTTAATTGTTCTTTTTTTGTTTTGGTAGCTTAGGCACAGATATGTCGGATTACCTTTTTACATTTTATACGTATATAAATATATTTTTATATATATATACCCCAAAAGCTAATATATACAAGTCTCGCAATTAAAAAATAAAACGAATGGATTATAACTTAACGATTTTTAACATTTCTGCGTTGCTGCCAAGTACATGTAATATTGGGCGAGTGATAGTAGATACACCATGTTACTATTTGTACCTTTTTCGTAATTAATTTGGCGTTCTTGTTGGCGGGCGTTGTCTGCGGCTACTTTGAGGAGACCCTGGATGTTGCGGAGGAGCGTTTCCGTCGAGGAGATGCTTGGGTCCTGACCCGGACCGTTCGCAACGGCGCTGGCCAATGTGGAATAGTTGATGGCAGCCTGCTGGGAGTCGCTTCCAGGTGCCGTCGACATCGCCAAATCGGCATCATCCAAATCTGCAAACGAAAAAGCGAAGCACGGAGATGATTTAGCGATCGGGAATATTTATATCATTGGTACACGAATGCTACAAGGATTCATACTGGGTGGACAGGGACTAGCCCGGTGTATTTACACTGTCGACAGGTATATTGGCTCCGGTTACAAAATTTACGACCGAATATAACTCAAGCCTTGTAGATGTTGCGGTAGTAGCAAGTAAAACATTCGCTCTCTTGGCGCACACGTACTCACACACACTCGTACATTTTCGAAACGAGGTAGTGGAGTGGAGTGGAAGCAAGTGAAACAAAGATATCTTGAAACGTATTAAACTCCAATTTGTATTTTTGCAGACCGGTCTGGACGCAGTCTAGTCTGTAATAGCTCGAGGCTATATCCTGAACCATAGCATAACACAGCGCTCACGCACATTTATACACAGTTGAGCGAGTTGTTTATTAACTAAAATACAAAGAGTTTAGCGTACGTGTGTTCGCTCGCCGTAATTTCTTCCTCTTCGTTTTTCTACTCTTTTTTCTTTTTGCAGCGAGCACTGTCCTTCTCGCGGGGATAGAAAGGCTGTCTCTCCAGCTAAGCCAAAGATATTCGATTACAGAAACGGGGAATCGAGTTACCAGTTAGGTGAAGCGCACAGTACATCAATTTACTAAGGGTCCGAGACATACCAAGCGAATTAATCCGCCGGAGGTCCACCTCCAATCAATAACATCGCTTTTTGCATTTTAAAATTTCTTTCAAGAACAAATATAAAACTTATGGACACGCAAAATTCCTTAATTAACATGTGTAATGATAAAACGTTTTTCACTTCTTAATATTTCAAACATTAAAATATATCATTATTACATAAAAGCAGTATTGTTTTTTTTTTCAAATGCATTAATAATTACTATAGTCATTTCCATTGTGGCAAAATTGCCAATTAAATTAATAAATTTCAAATGTAAATTGAAACAGGTGCAAGGAAGAATGCCATTAGGCAGTTACCGGAGAGCTATGAAATTTGGCATTTTAAAACTAATAGAGCTATATGATAAATCTGGAGGGGAAATGACGTCGGAGCACGGTCCATCATTAATCCGAACCGCCACGGTTAAAGACTTATTTACTAATGACCACGAGGTAAAAATAAATTAGAATGGTGGAGAAGGAGCGAACAACAGTCTTTTGTTCGATTCCTCAAAAGTAATTACGCGTCCATTTATTACCCACCACAAAATAAGAATTCCAGAAAATTAGTTGATAATTAAAACGAGAGGATGGCGGCGCGGCGGAGGGGCGGAAAATAAAAGGAATAACGCGATGTCGAAGAAAAGAAAAGAAAAATAAAAGAAGAGAAATAGGAAGGAGTCCTGTCGACGCGATTTAATAAATCGTTTTCGGACACACCTTCGGTCGGTTATAGTCAGTCGGTGGGGTGGGGAGTACAAGGGTGGTCGTCGGTTTTGAAAAAAAATATTTTTAATTGGAATTTTGTCATCGAATCTATAAATCCATACCTTGATCCTTGTCGTCCTCCTCCTCCGGATCCGAAATGTTGTCGTCGTCTTCATCGTCGGCGGCGGAGTGCGGGGAACGCGGGGACGGAGGCGCATCTGGACCGTCCACCTCGCTACCTGAGTGGTCGTTATCACCTAGGGAACCTGCACTTCCTCCGCCGCTCTTCGACAGGTTTAAGACGGGACTGTGATCTGTCGGCGATGCTGCAAAAGAAACGAGACAACAGTTACATTTCTGTCAGTTATCAGAGTAAATACAACATCCGTAGAAAAGATGACACCCAGATATTAACAGCCTCGAGAATTTGCAATCAACACAGCTTGAAGTTGATGACTCAATTAATTGAAGAGGTGGATGTCTGACAAAGATAATACGCAAGTATTTATATGAAAGACATAGCCCGTTGGCTAACTTGTACATGTTTATTTACATTATTTAGCAAAGATGTAACAACAGTGTGTATTACAAAAATAATGTATACCACAAGCTACAAAAATAATGAAAGTATTATAATAATTATAAAAAAAATCCAGCATGAATTGACAACGCAATACTCAATAGATTACGACAATCAAAAATATCAGTGTTATTTGTTATAATAACTAATAGAAATTTCATATGTTTCATTCATACTATCATTTTTCTGTGGACAATTTTGAGGATTGAAAACGGACTTTTTTTGCGGGGTCTGAGGGGTGGTAGAGGCGTGCGCGCGTCCAGGCAAGGAAATAAAAAGTTAACTATCACTGCGGGGTTAATTAATGGCTGTAAATTCGGCGGGGGTGGCTTTCGGTGGTTGAAGGGTGGAGGGGGGAAACCGGGGATGCAGGCTCGAAATGTAACACGAACCAATCTGGCCGGGCGATAAATAACAAGCTCACATGTTATAAAAGGGGATCGCAATTAAAACACGCACACGAGATGGATCGTACATGTTGGGACTGGAATGAATAATTTTTACGTTCTTTCTTGCAATCTCTTTTCATTTTTTATTTCGTTTCGCAAGTTTATTAATAGTGGTAGTAATTGTATCTTTGTTACTATGTTTATATTCCAACTACTCATTAATAATGACATTTCTCAACAATGTATGTATATGGTTAAAATATTTATTATTGCAGCGAATCATCGAAGTTATACTTGAGTTCAAAATAGATGGTAGTAGTTAAGAGAATGTCCTCATCAATCAAGAGATTCTTAAGTATCTTATATAATAATTTGTGACAAAATCTGGATGTAATAATTTCGGTATTTCTGATTGTATGCTTTATAAATTTATAATAAAAATGTTGTTGTAACTTACCAAGTCTGGGACTCAGATCTCTAACTTTGTGGTCGAGCGGCATAGGCCTGTCCGGGTCACCCCTTTCCTCCCTTAACCTGCGAATGGGAAAAAGAAGAATAAAAAAATGAAAAATTAAAATGTAAATTTCACAAACAAACTTTGCGGGGCGAAAATTATACGCAATGAATCAAACCAATTATATGGAGAGAAGGAGCGGACTGCAATTTTAGATTCATTAAATATGCATTACATTTTCGGACCGCATGCAATCTGTAGATTTGATCTTTTTAGGCGCTGCTCTGTTTTCGTTTCATTTTATTTTCGCATTTATTCCGAATGCAGCTGCCTACGCCATTTCTGATTAGAAGCAATACATATTGTTGCACGTATTTATTTTTAAATTGCAATTTTGAACATTCAGTAAATTTATTTGCACAAACTTTTTTGGATTCATAAATATAACATGAATTTTATAATAATTCTTAAACTGATTAAAAACAATCAGTGATTATAAATTAAATTGTACGGAAATCCAAATTGTAGGTTTTACTAAATCAGCTTAGCACTTGATGTGTTAATGTAGAATTAAAGTGTAAGTAAGACGCTGGGTGGATGTGATAGTAAAAAGTAGTGTTAGGCCATAAACAAAGTTTCTTGTATCGCTGAGGGTGAGGGGCGTCGGATAAGAATCTATTTAGTGCCCTAAGTGCTAATATAGTTCTGAATCCAATTAAGCAGTGCCAGAGACTCGCCACTGTTCTGCTAAATTAGTTGCCATTTCTAAGCTAATTCACCTTTGGCTCGGAATTAAACGTCGCCATTCCTTCTAGCCGTATTAATTTAGCGCTCTCGCCGTTCCCCCTGCTCTCCTATTCACTCACTTCTCCCAAGACATTTTGCCAATTTATCGGATTCTCGTGTATTATCATCGCATGTATCTGCAGAAGCGGGATGAGCAGTAGCAACCCTCCCAAAAAAAGAGAGCAGTAGAAGGGGACCAGCCCAGAAAATGAGTGAACAGTTCATTTCCCATTCATATTTTCAGCGATACGCAAACTGCTTTTCAAACAAACATTGCCCGCAGCCATATACCGCTCTAAAGTATAGTAAAGAGATCGATGCTGAAAGCATTTTCCACCCTAAGAACATTTTTACGTTTATTCCTTCTCCTGCATCATGCGGGAGAGAAAGTTTCCATTTCGTTTTTCTTCTTCCTTTTTTTTTATCTACCAGAAGCGGTTCTCCTCTGCTTATGGAGGTGGTGCATATCTCGGGGTATAATAAATTCTTGCTCACCACCCTCCGTAGATTTGTTAGTGTCGAAGCATTTTAATTAGCGGGAATCATATTTTAGAAACAATAGCCAAGCAGGGGTCGTTAGTGTCAGAATCCGACCGAATCCCCCCGAGTTGCGAACACGATACTCGCTGCATTCATTCGCCGACGCCGAACTTATTATTTTTAATTCATCCCCTCATCATCCTTCCAGAAGATACCGACATCGATTTTACAATGTAAATATGTTGTTATGCTTATTACGAGCGCTTCCGGGCAAGCACGTATTCACATATGCGGTTAGATAAATATGGTAATGTTTTCGGTTAGAAAAAAAAAATGTTGGAATCTCTGCGTGTGATGGACGATCCTTGCTTAAATTCTTTTTTGTTTGTCTCTTTCGCGTCAATTTTTTCTAACATCTTCCGGTGGTAAAATTTACATATCCTCTTGAAAGCACACCAGTCAGCAACCGGCTGTGAAGTGCACACTGAAAACTGCCCTCGCCATCCACCCCCAACCGGAGTTTACTTTTTAACCCCCTTCGCATTCGAATGGAACACTCAATAATTAATTTAATCGCGTAACGTCCCGCTCATTCTGCATTATGCAATCCACTTATCCGGCAGACATAATAAACTTTACTCTCTCTCTCTCTCTCTCTGGCTATGTAAGTATATATTTATAAAGAGAGAGGGAGATAGAGAGTTGTAGTATATGGAGGTAGCTACTAAGAACAATAGCAGCTTCTTTTACTAATTACAGTCATAACTCCGGAGCTGCGGAAATGAGATTTCGATGTTTCCCGGAGGAGCTTTTCCAAAGTCTCTTCCCACCCGAAAACCCCACCAGAAACCCGAAGATCCCGTCTCCCCCATCGTCATAAAGGCTGAATCTGCCCGAGCAACAGTTAACATGGAATCCGTTAACTGAATGCAGCATTTCGCAGAATACAATTAGAATATTAGATTAGGGATAAGATCTCCGAAGCGAGGCGCTCCTAAGTGAATCCCAAAACTTCATCAAGATATCTCTTAATATTGTTTAATGCATTTGGATCGCGTTACATTATGATTTTGGACTTGATTTTCGGTAGGTGAAGATGGAGGCCTTGTTCGCTCCAATTAACGCAGCCGAATGTTAAGCATTATCTGTTTAATTTTAACTCGGGATCCGCCGAAATCGAGGACCCAGAGACGGAAACGGTTGAATTATGCAGAAGACCATCTTTACCTGTACGAATGATCGAGCTAAAATTCAACCACCTCCGCACCCACCCGAAAAGCACCCCCCTCATGTGTCTAACGCAGAAATGAAAATAATTAAATAATAATGGGGACGAGAGAGGAGGGTGCCGAAGCCCGATGATTGTACATGTACAGTATATCAAAGAAGTAATATGGAAAGGGGTTAAAACTGGGAGCGCCTTTTATTCATCTTCGTGCGGCCGGATCTCCATCTCTCTCTTACACACTTTAGCTCTTTCTCTTTAGCTCGGATTTATGATTAGTCATAGAGACAATTTAATATTTAATAGAGATACAAATCTTGAGAACGGTAGCCGGGAACGGAGAGCGGGAGGCTGCGATTGAAAATTTTGATTGTAATAAATTGATCCTAAGTAAATATTGCGTGTCTTGGAATATATTTGCGCCCGGTGAAATCTGCTCAGCCTCTGAGGGTTTATGAAAGGGGACCCCGTTTATGTACCATATATATGTATATTCCAAAGTGTTACCGTTCCTTCTGCAAACCCACGTAATTCATCATTCAAACAAACACTTCCCATTCGTAATTTCCAGATAAATACAAAATGTATTGAATATTTGCTATACACGTAGCATTTCTGAAAATTTACATAAAATTCACGAATTCAATATTAAACAAATATTAAAGATCATTGTATATTAAGTAAGAGTTTTGTAGTTGTCAGGGGCGTTTGTTGTGGGTCGGAAATGTATAAATTGTTCTTTCTTCGTGAAATGATTAAGAGTTATGGTATGCATAAAATAATAATTCGTGTGTATGGGGAAAGGCACCGCTTAATTTTTTAATGGGCGAATGCTTTTAGAGACGTCCTGACTGCGCGGAACCCTTGAAGGAGGGTTGGGAGGGTTTTCGGGAGCCGTGAATATTTAAAAAGTAATGCGAAGTTCTCTAAGAGCATTAAGAGAGGAAGGCAATCGGGCCATCAAGAACAATGTATGGCCGTAATATCGCGCGTTATTATACGATACGAATTAGCATCGTACTGGAGAGGCCCTGATGCTGAGGGATGAAAGACGGAAAGTGCAGAGAGTGTGAGAAGCTGAGGGGGTGGAGGTGCGCACAGGTGCGCCGCCGCTCCAATTTGATTTAAGTTTTAAGAGTGGCGGCTTTTATTATTACCCGAGAACGTAAAAGAGAACATTCATATAAATATTAATATGTGATGCACCGAGCACAGGTTTTTGCGGAATTTGAGTGGAAGGATGTGATGGGAGCGACCTTTTATTAGACACTTTGTCGACTTTCGCAGCTGCGTCCCCGTCGCAAATTGAAAAACATTGCGTGAACATAACGAACAATATATGAAAAGTCATAAAGAGAGAATCTAAAGCTGTCAGTGGGCGAAACCCGGAGACTCTAAAACATACACACGCATCCAAGAAGACACACGAGCCTCCTCTCTCTGCATCTACCTATACCTCTACCTTACTGCCTCCCTGCCGCACACATATTATTAACTTGTATGGAAGTTATATTCCTCTGCCTCCACCTTCTCGACGCATTGTTTTATTTGACGAGGCAATCATCTTTAAGACTCCTCTTTATGGCCTGATAATTTATTGCTCAACCGCGTTTATATGTTGCAATTTCGGCCCGGGAAACTTAAATATATACACACGAGGAGAAGGAAAAATAAATGAAACTGGAAGCCCACACCCCCACCCAAAATCGCAACCATCAACTTCTTCTCGTTGTTGTTGTTGTTGATAGGCATCAAACGGAATTATTAGTCGCGAACAAAGAGCACCCGGAATTCCTTATTGAGGCTTTTGCTCTTCCTACATATATAACTTCTCTTTATGTTTGTAAATATATATATATATACAGTGAGAGTGAGCGAAGATCCGCTGGGGGAGGAGGAAAATAGTTTCAAATTTCATTTAAGATTTAATTTGCGTATGTGGACGCTCCCTTTTCGTAAGATTAACATTTTTGGAGGGCGGAATTAAAGAGCTTTTGTTAAGCCTCCCTTCCCAGAGCGAGACGAGGACAGAGGAGGGTTCGCCCATCCGGACGGTTTCTACTACTTTGATTTATAATACCTGGGTATATACATATATATTCGTGTAATTAAAAGTAGGTTATTTGTATTTCATATATATATATGGTGGTGAAGGTTGCGGCGGGGGCGGCGCTGCCTGATGTGTACATTTTCATCGTTTGTTGACTTAACATTAAGGATGTATGAAAACTGTGGGTCAGCAACGCAAATAACTGACATGCAGCGACGACCTCTTCTATGTAAATAACAATTTCAGTTAACAAACACATTTGTACCTTTTCCAAACCCACCCCCCTACTCTTCCAACCCTTGAATAATAACAGCCTTAAATGCACTGTCATTACCGAATGAATGAAATCAAATAGAATGAAAAAAAAAGTGAAAACAGAGGAAAAAAACGCCAATATTTGCGATTCAATTTCAATCTCATCGAAATTGCATGCCATCGTGTATAAATTGTACAGTTCTACTGTCTAAGCCTAGGTAATTAGTTTGTTCAAGTGCACGCCGCCCGATGGGAGTAATTGTTATAATGAAAAACACTTTCTCGCTGTGTGTGTATGTGTGTAAATTTAACTAAATTTCACACGTTTTAAAAGCGAGCTTCAACATAGGTGTGGCATTATTTATTGCGCACGATACACACACACACAAGGTTACATCGTCCAAGCGGCAGGCCAGGTTTCACCGTCGACCAGGCTTTGATACTAATTTTTATATTAATAATATGTGTAACAACATATTTATAGACCGTGTTTACACATTCCATCATCGCTCCTCATTCCACATTACTTACACACGCACTACGAATAATAAATACCTAAATAAAGCAACCAATACTTTCCATTTACCACTTCAAACAACACAACCCAACATCAATTCACAATTGAAACATTATTTACATCTCTTCATCAGTATTATATATTTAAAAAAAACCAATAAAAATTTACCATAAAATTATTATTTAGTATAATTTATTGAAACATAATAATTTTGTAATGCGAACAATTAACAAGGAATATGTAATATACATGTTATTTAACAAGTATTTGAATCTGAATAAACGTATTGATTTTGTATTAAAAGTACGACAGAAACAGCAGAATGTATTATTCAATGTAATCCGTTGTTGTAGTAGTATTATTGGAATCAGAACGTCCGAAAACATCGGGCTTTTAGCCGTGGGCGAAATTCGAAATGCCAAGCAATGCGCATAATAATAAGAACAGAAAGGGAGAAACAACAACATACACAGACGGACGTCGTTTCAAATTCGTAAACGAATTATGCGCATTTAGTGCCGCGAAAATGCACATATCTCGGGTTACAAATAAAATAATTACATAATTACGAATGATTGACGTTCCCACCTGCCGTCGCGGAACGCTAATTTCGGAAATGGAAATTCGCTTAATTCTCTTCTCGTCCTAATGTCCATGAAAATTTTAACGAATGATACAAAAACCAAAATAATTCATTTGTATATTTATGACCATTTGCATTTCTGTAATTTGTGAAAACAACAGAAGAATTTCTGAGAAAGTTAAATTCTTCATATGAAAGAATAAAAATTTCAATAGTTACAATTTAAGATTATAAATTGCTTAACTTTTAAAAGATTAAGTATGAAGCAGATTAGTTTTACACATCAAAATTGGATTGTTTAATGATATAATTACTGCAAAAATTATTTGTAAGTTTTTAAGGCTAAAACAATGATGTTGATTATCTTTATTGGATAATGGGTATTGTTTATGTTTATTACGTACAATTATTTTTAAGTGCTTGGTTTTAAAATGTGATTGTGTTTCGTGTAATTAGATTTACGAGTTTTATTTGGGGGATGGATGGATGGAACGGACAGTCTGCAAACATTATCATGGGTAACTTTGATGGACGTCTCCACCTGCCGCCACGCGAGAGCGACTCCTCAATTTGGGCGAATGCAAATGCTCGCACTTCTCGAAGTTAATAATAAATAGATGTTAATTAATTTCCAGTGCGTTTTCGGAGCGCGTGGGGGCGGTGCGCCGCCCCCCACGTGTGTCTCTCAACAAACAGGCGGCACATATTTCTTTAATAAAGGTGATATTGTAGCTACTGCATTAGAGACAAGTTATTATTAAAATTAGATCATTAATCACTTGGTGACATCTCTGACGGGGCACCCGGACAGCCTCACGCTCTTTCTCTCTCCCCAAGCAGAGGAGAGAGGGATGTTGTCATCACCTTCTGCTCGTTTGTAACATAAATATTCGCATCGTACCGGAGACGGATCGTGGAGAGAGGACAAATTAAAATAAAATAAGCAGAAGACTAACTGTCTGTCTGAGAGAGAAAAAAAATAGAAGAAGAACTAGGCATAGAAAAACACGGTCCGCCAGGAAGTTCATTAGTCAAGCTAATTGTGTTACAGAATGTATCGAAAAATAATTTGAAAGTGAATTTGCGTTGACGTGTGACACCTCGTTAAGGGAAAACATTTTCCGAGTCAAAGGGGGGGCGCCCGATGTTTGCTCATGTCAGAGTTGGCTCCACCTGATGGCCAAATAATCAATAAAATATATAATAATAAAGGAGGGAAAAAAAACTTGAAACCTAATTTGTATGTTCACCCTCCTAATCACCGAAACTCGAGCTGATTAAGCCACCAGGGAAACGTCTGCCGGAAAGAATCGCAAATTTCGCCCGGGCCGAATGAAATATTTGCAGCGGGAGGAAGGACGAAGATGCTGTTGCTGTTGCCGAGAGAAGAGGAAAGATCTCGCGACACGTGAGTGAGTGGGTTTAATTAAACCGCCCCGACGGTTATGATTTTCTTCGAGTGTACTTTAATTCGTATTGCATCTACAATATTAATATCAATTGTGCCTGCAACCCTCTAGGGACCTAAACAGCACTAATTATTCGTTTAATAACTCAAATTCTCCCCGAGCAGCCAGAATCAAATCTGGTCTGATTGACTTGTTAATTTTGAGGCAAATTAAATTTTAATTGCCCCCACTCGCTCCTCTCGGCGACCCGAACTTTCCGCCTTTTCGGCCCAGGGAAAACAACACGAAGAAACTCGCGGTCGATGATTTGTGCCTTCTTTCATTCTTTCTTTCTTTTGATCCTTCCTCCTCCTCCTTCTTCCTTCCATTCTTTCGTTGTTGCTTCCAGTGCTCTTGCAGGGCTTTCGTTCCATAAAGCAGACAGACACCCGTGGCTTTGCCACCGCGTTGCCTTTAACATACATATTTATGGAGAGGACGGTGCGATAAATGCCTGCACGCGAATTATCAATAACAATAATTAACTAATTGCTGCATTTGCATATCTACATAAATATTCAACTTTACGGGGCGGCCCTCTTCTCTTTTGCACACCATTCGATGCCGATTGATTTAAAACCCTAGCCAACATTCAATCCTCTCTCAACGGCCATTGCCGCTGCTCCTGCACCAATTATTTCCATTCTTAACTCGCATATTATTTATTACATCATCCATCAACTTAATTATCAATATTTCACTCCGCACATTCATTCCTACACAACAAAACAATACAATCAAATATTTACAATAATTCAACATTAAAAGAAAACTAATATACATTTAAACTTCTAATTTATTTTTGTATGTTTCTTAAAGTTCAATAACTTACAATTAAGCAACATGTGTTTCAAATAATACCTTTTCTTCCTTTTGATGAATTGCACATTACACATTAGCATATAATACTTAAAAAAATGTATTTGATTATTGAAAAATTATACAATAATAAATAGATAAATGAATTTTTTCTATTAATAATTTTGTCAAATTTACCAATAAAATAATAAGAAAATATTATTATTAGAAACATAAAACTAAATGTAAAAGCTAATGTGCGGTATTTTCATCTCTTCACGCTAACTTTAAATCGAACGTTGCATTAAAACAAATCGCCGCAATAAATCAACGTTCGATTAAACGTTAAAGCGAAAATGGAAATTCCGGTACTTAAACCTATACACTTCGGTATCTTATAATCCGGTTTGTCTTTTAATCCGCGAAACAATGCGAATCTTAACATTCCATTCACAAATCGACTTGACATTTAATGTTTATACAACACGTATATTATTATCGAAATAATATTCAATTATCATAAATATTGTTAGGAAATGTAAATAAGAATACTTAATTTAGTATACGTCAAAATTTTTGATTTAGTATTTTACAATTTTTTTGTTCACCAATCGATATTTGACTTGTTAATTAAAGTCTGGAGTTTCACAAGAATTTATATAAGTTATTCGGCAAATGAAATTTTGAAGTTATTTGTTTAATATATTGTGTTTCTGAATAGTAATATAATTAATTAGGAAGAATGTTTTTAAAACTAAAGGTAACTAATAGAGGATGAATCCAAATCAATGTATTATAGTTGTTGTGTATTATTAGAAAATGTGTGGGGAAGTAAAGTAATTAGTTTGTGGCTGAAAGTAGGTGAAGCAACACCACACGAAATAATGTGATATTGTAAAAGACAATAAATTGTTGGTGCGAAGAGGCAATAAATCTCTTTATAATATTTGATTGTGTGGTGATAAATCTTATGGGTTAGAATTGAGTGCGAGGGCGCAGTGAATTTTGTGTTTTTGCGGTGCGGTGCGGAATATTAGCGCTGACAGGTGTAAAATATATAATCCAATCAAGTGGCCACAATGGAGACAATAGGGAATATCAGAAGTTGCGACAGATTTATATCGCACGGAGCGTTTTCTATTAGAGCCGTGTCCCAGAATTAATAACGATGGAATTGGTGCGATTTTATGGGCGCGTGGCACGAAAATCTTCCTCCCCCAAAGTTTTGGGAATACCCGGCGTCCGGGTGACAAACGATTCGCGGTTTAGATGGTAATGGCCTTCCTCCACCTCCTTATTTTCATCCTCCACCAAGAACGGTTGGAGTTTTCGAGCAAGGAGAGGACGATTTGAATATAGAAAAATATCATTCCCTCGGAGGGAAAGTTAATAATGGAAACGTGAACGGAAATATGATTTCGCCTGGTCGGGGTCCTTTTTATTTTTAAGGTGTATGCGATTAGTTTCCTTGCAGCGCCGCGAAGAGCGAGAGAAGATTTTAAATTGGGTCTCCTCGACGGAATACGTAATACGGAATTGCAATTTGTCACCCGACGAAAGCGGGGATTTACATTTCAAAAACTGGCTATGTGCAACCAAGCACCCTCCCTCTTCTTCGAAGACATAAAACTTTGCACGCCTTTTAATGACGCCAAACGTCTAAATCGTAATCAGATTTGTCGCATCTTTCGGAATAATAAACACGCACATAGTAATTCCCTATTTAAATCCGTTTAAATATTATTAAGAAAACAATATTGTTAATGTTGAAAATTTAAGAATTCGAGTATTGCCCAAAAATATCTTTCGTACTTCACACTTGAATATGTAATTAATTGATAAGTATGATCTATTTTTTTAATGATTGTTGCAATATTTCCTAAATTAAGAATATCAAAATAAATAGTTTGCAAATGAAAATGATCGTCCACAAAGAAATTACTATATTTTACAATCTTATGAGTCTCTAAATAAAAACCAGTAACAATAAGCGTCTCATATGTTCAGTTGATTAAACAATAAACTATACGCAATACACGTAATTACAGTATAACAGGAGATTTTCGTTTTAGCAATCAGCCTGTTCATAATTGCAAATTAATTAGCGAATCTGGCGAAAGTGCGAGAGCCGAAATAATCAGATCGGCTGGCATCAACTCATCCTCTCCTTCGAAAGGCGGCGGTTGCGTGTACGAATGCGGCTGGATCAATTTATGTTTTGTGTTTGCATTAAAAATAATTAAAACACAAATAAAGACAAGGCCCATAATTGCGAGCCGATAAATTATGGACGTGTTAGGCTCGTTAGATTATTTATTTTTCCGTGATTATTATTGCTTCCACAATGTAATCCTGCCTTTTCTTTTTCTTTCTATTTTGTTGTTTAGTCCTTCGTCTCATCTCTCTTTCTCTCTCTCTATCTCTCTCTCTCACTTCTACACAAACACAGTTTGTTCGCTTTCTCCTCTTGTTCGGTCGTGGCTCTGCGTCCGTTTCTGTTGGTTTTTTTCAGTCCGTGAAACTTAATTACAAAATCACGCCTACCTCATAAATACATCACCTCGCATCCCAAACGCAACGAAAATTATTAATTTAATTCCTCGTCAATTAGCGAATACTAAGCAGCCGAACAAATATTTAAATGTATTCAAATGCAAACACTAATTTATCTTTTAATGCAATCGCCGAAACGATTAAAGAAGGGAAGAAAAGCGTAAGCCCCTCATAATTCTTATTTTAATTACACGCACGCACATTTTCTACCAAATACAAATGATTTAATTACCGATCTTCTTTGATGATTCCTATAATTATGCTCTAACATATTCATCTTTAATTAAGATAAAACTAAAAATGTTATATAGCAATAGTCACAATCTCTAACAGTTCATAACCAAATCCAATATATTTTATTTTATGTTTTCCAAAACATTTATAAATTATTTATTTAAAAAAATCGAAAACAAACAGATAACATTTATTTAGATATTCTAATTTTGAACTTTATGTAGCAAAATAAATTCGCAATAGCGTTTATTGGTTTATTAATAATGTCTGATCGTTTTTAATAAATCCGAAATAAATAACGTGATCCGTTGTAACGAACACAAAAGCAGGTAGCCAAAAGTCAATTATAATTGGGCCTCATTTAGATTCATAGGCATGAAACCAATCAAAATTATTTTAAATTAAAAACATCGTTGTTTTCAACCTACCGTTAACTTTTATCGACATCGATAAAAATTACGATAACATTTATTTTTTTTTTAAGATGGATTGAAATGATGATATCATCATTTTTGTAACGTTACCTCTTTATTAAATAGTTAATTTGTTAATAGTTTAAGAATTTATTTCATAATTAATAAAATTCACAAATGGTAATTAATGAAAATTGTATCCAGCTAAAAGTTTAATATAATTTTATGATATCTTTCATAAGCAATCAAGAACCTAATGGAGGTTGGAGTATTTCAATTTAAAAAATAAACTATATATGATGTGATTTTAAAGATGTGAAATAAAAGTTAAACGAAAAATAAAATTCAGTTTACGGATTGAATGAATACTCCTGTATTGCTGTAGTCTGTCAGTTCGGAACTGGTTAGAATCAGCGTCAGTCAATGTGAGTGTCTTAAAAAGCAATTTCTCACATGCACGAAAATGGAATTGGACAATCGTTCAGGGTGGTGACCCTTCTAAATTAGAGGCCAGTCGGAATGGAAAAATCGCATTCGCATGGGGAGCGGTTTGATCCGAGGGTTCGAAGAGTGTATGTGTGTGGGGGTGGTTGAGGCGGTGTAGATTCAGGCGGGACGTCGGAAGGTCGGTTTCCCCGTGCGTTTAAATTAACCGGGTTTCGCCGTTTATAAATGACTGGATGCAAATCTGGCGTAGCAGCATTCACGCTCCTGGTAGCTGTCCACACAATTAACAGCAAGGATTTAACAAAACACTGGCCGATTTAAATTCGAATTAAGGTCCGTCGCGCGCGCAAACCCGACGAAAATTAATTAATACTCGTCACATCGCAGACTTTAGCAATTAGTCCGTTGCGGAGGGCGAAGGGTGGCGTAGGATGAAGGTTGAAGCGAAAGGAGGGAAGGAAGGACCTTCCACCCTTTTCTCTGCTCCTTATTCTTAGATCAGCTGTGTGTTTATGAATATTAATAATTCCTAAACACGACCAGGGCCAACGATAAGAACCAGAAATTTTGATGAATGATACCTTAATTCTTCTCCCTCCACCGACTCCGTCGTCCCGCTTACTTAACTACCTATATCTTCGACGGGTTCGCGCCGTCTCCGCTTTGCAGACTGGTTTTATTTATTTGATAAAGGTTACCTTTATCGGGGGATAAATCAATGTGGAAATAAATTGGATGCATTGTGGGACTGTAATTCAATATTGACATATAGTGAGTTTTAAAGCTGCATAGTTAATTAACAGATATATTACGCGCGATAAGCGGAACAATCCAAGAATGCCTGTATTAAGATTAATTATCGTTGCTGCCTTATCAGCCTGCAGACACAGTCCGTCCATCCGTCCTATTCAAATATATGCTAGTCACCAAACCAAACCGAAATCATCCCCCCGACCCCCGGAACGGCACGCCGAAATCTTATCATTAATTATGATTCGCGAAAAGCCTCACAGAAACACCACGTTGCCATCCCCCGCATTTTGTTTCCCTTAATACAACAATAATCCAATTTTTCATGTAAATGGTTCTCGCCGAGGGGAAAAGAATTGCGCGCGTGTTTCCATACCGAGACACGCGGTTGACTCTACACAATTTCATACACATTTATTTCTTTTTTTTTATTCTCCCTTCCTTCCCTTATGTATATATATATATTTTGCTTCTTCCCCTAAACACGCTGATGATTTTTAAAATGTCTGTCGCGATGTTCCCAATAAACTGAATTAAAAAGCCGCGCGTCTTGTAGATCCAGCTGCGACCCTGACAAATGACTAACTCAGTTTCGGATCCAAATGCGACGAGAGGATCTGTCACGGGGCTTTAAAGGCGAGGGAACCTTTTTTATGAGCTCCGCAACATTACCATAAAAAAAAGCGAGACAACGATGAGCTCCATTTTTATTTATTTTTTACACATACGCCCTTGCGCGCTTAAATCTTAAGAAGTAAAAGTAACATTATAAATGGAAATGCTTGTGAAGGGGGTGTAATTATTTTTAATTTTTCCTGGTTTTTCGGGGATGATCGTGCGAGGAGTGCAGGGCCGTGTGCGTATGGGATTCGACGTGACACCCGATTATTCAGGCCCTGAGCCCGCGGTGGAACTATCGCGTGTCACACAAATCATGGCGGCGAGCTTTAAATCCCAACCCCACCCTGTCGAGCTTAAACCGCCCGACACTTGACAAATACTGACACCGCTTCCTGGAGCCCCGGTTAATTTTGATTTGTCGCTTCGGATCCAAATTGTCGCAATACATTAATTACTTTCGAAAAGCCATTCTCGCCCAACCACTAAACATTCTGATCCTTTGTAAACCGCCAGAGGAACTGAAGTAAAGTTTAGTTGTTATTGCTATTTCTTTCAAGTAAATTTGGCAAAAGTAATTAATTTATTGGACTGTAATTAAATATCTGATTGCAATGAGTTTTACATTTTTGTTGTATATATAGATGAAAACTCACATTGGACATTAAATTTCATTAATTGATCTTATTTACTGAATGTTCAAATCTAAAAGATTGCATTTTATAATTAATGAAGATAATAAATATGGAAAAACAAATTACCTTTCTAAGTGTTTGACGATATCCTCGTAGGCGGCTCTGCAGTTTTCCCAAATGCCGGACCTGTAAGGAATAGGAAATTAATTGGATTGCTAACGACCCTCAACTTCAGCAACACCAAATTCGCATCTAAGCCTCTTAGGGAAGAGATCGAAGTTCGTTCATGCCCATTCGGAAGTCCCTCAGATAGTATATTTATATCAAAAAGTTTGTATTTATCTATCTCCTGCATCGTGGATGCGAAGTAGTGAGGAGTGTTTGTGGGTATGAGAGGAGAGGAGACCCGATGAGCCTGCTCGCACACTAATCCCAGTTAGGCATGGCGAGCGCACTCGTCTACTTGTTTACACCGTTGTTCAAGTCATCATTATCATTTCAGCGCGCTCTTTCGTAATTAAAATGCAAATCCGGGCCGCTGGATGCGTGTACACGTCACGGAGCGCCGTGATTAATTCTCCAGGTAAACTCACTTCACATCCTCTGGAAACCCAGTACCCGGTTCGTACCTACCTACGAACCCATCCCATGACCTCCCCCGTGGACCAATCGAACCGACAAACGGAGGATTATCATTGGAACGGTATTAATTTATTCGCCGCCTCCGAGGAAGGAAGGTAGGTAGGTATTCCCATAATCCGGACGGCTAGATTTAGACACGGCGGAGTTCAAAGATTTCGCAAAGTTTCCCCGAGCGGCGCGCGATATTTAATACCTTCCAGGGGATTAGAGTTCTCGCCCGTTGAACGTCCCGGTTTAACTTTGAGTTGAACGGGTGTACATAGAGAATGACTGAGATTACGAGGTTGAGGCTGTATTACGCCTTTGCTGTTGCTTTTGTTGTTGTTGTTTATGTTGTTTTACGTACCTTGCGAACGCTTCCATCGTGGGCATTCCTTGGTTCTTGATCACCGATCCATCGGGTCTGGCCAGGTTGTGGGGCATCGCCGGAGACAGGAGGGCTGAGTGGGCGGCCGTCGGATGCGGCAACTGCATGAACTGCATGTGACCTAGATGCGGGGGATGATTGTATCCGTTAGCCAGAAGGGGTGACTTCTCCATCCGCGACATATCTGCAACAACCATCCAGTTTTAATTCCATTTATAGTTAGTACATACATACATAGAGCGATGATAAACAGATTGAGGGGGAGGCCGGACGGAGGAGCAAAGAGAGAGAGAGAGTAAGGCTAATCTCCTCTCATGCAGATCCGCACACGGACCGAAAGACGCGAAAATAAAATGACAGGGGTGTGATTGATGGACCACCATTCCTCATCCCTAATCACTCCGCGTCTTCGCTTATATCTGTGTGGCCTTTAATATACAAAACGGCCGTAATTACCGTCTAAACCCCCGCTTACAAATACGAATTCCCTTCCTTCCACCCATAGAACTGGACCCATAAGCTGAATCCCTTCTTCTCACATCAACGGAAACAAATGTTTTTTTAAAAAAGTTATTGGTCTCATTAGTTCCGTGAGTGGCCAATATTTATGTGTATTTGTGAGAGGCGATTTGGAGCACGCCGGGGTTCCGAGCCCCCCGGGGGGTCACTCCGTTCCCACACCACCCTCATTAACAGAAATAATTACCGCGAGCCTAATTACACACGAATTATTTGTTCAATTTACCTGGTTTATCGACCACAGACAATTGTAAAGCTGCCTAATTCGCGAACACCATTTAACAATTTATTGTTTTAATCGTTACTTTCATTTTGTTCATTTTTAGTTACATTAGTTAAAATAGCTTAACTACAAAACAAATTTCGTGCACTCTGTGTACATATTCAACCATAACGAATATTTATAATGATATACACAATTTCAAATGTATTTATGTTGTAATATACTTCATTGCATATATTATTTACTTAAAATATATTTAGTTAATACAAGACACAAAGATAAAATACTGAAATTCGATTACCGATGGACAAGCTTTGGACAATCATCAAATCTTGCTACATTTAATAATAAAAAGTGAAACATTCTTTGGACATACACGAGATGTTTACGTGTTTGTTTTTGTTTCGTTTCTTGTGCATAAAATATAAGTTTTCCGCATTCAATTATGTCGTCTGGATATCTGAGTAGATGCTGAGGATCGATATAAACGCGTTTCCTGTGTATATGCGTTGCTTTCTCTCTCTTTCTGCTATACTCGTTTTCATATATTTAATTGCTCTCATCGCGTACGTCCATGCATATGTGTATGTACGTGTTTGTGTGTAGGGAAACGAGTGGTTGTCCGTGGTGTAGGTGCAGACATAGTGCGGGGTAATTACTCATACGCATCGCATGCCAGATATTAATAATATCCAAGCAAGGAAATGTGAGAATTCGCAATTAGTCGGCAGTTATGTTAGGAAAATGCGCATAAATATCGCATATATATGGAAATGCATACCGAATCCACGAAATCTTTCTGAAGAAAGGAAGGAACAGAAGGAAGCGCCGAAGAAGAAGGTAGAGAAATGGTGAGGAGGTTGGGTGGTTGCTGAGTGCTTGAACAACGACGACGGTTGCAATGCTTGGAGGAAACGTGGAATGCGGTCTGGACTTGGCGTGATATAAATTACACTAATGGTTGGTTAACCCAGTGACCAAAAACCACAAACCCTACACTTAACCGATGCCCCTGAATCATAGCAATCCGGCTAATTATTAATGAATAGTCACAAAATTGTTATGGGAATGACAAGCGGCTTTTCTTCTCTTTTCTCCCTCTGCTCTCACTCTCTTTCGTTTCTTCGGTTCCGCTCTCGTCCGTCTTCATTTCTTTCTATCCATCTGACCACCTCAGGCCAAACGGCAAATAAAAAGGAAGGAATAAAACGAAAGCAATTTACAGTGATCCCTTCTTTTCAAAAAGATCTGTTTCCAGTTTGGCCGCACTTATCTTCTCTCTCTCTCTCTTTCTCTACACGCTCAGTGATTATAGCAATTTCAAAATAATTCAAGCTATTATTCCATGAGACCCACACTAAATTATTGTTTATAAAATTTATCGTTTAACACTGAACACATCTTCGATTCTCTTCCTCCGTCCTTTCTTCTCATCCATTTTTTCCACTCTTCGATTCCTTTTCAAAAAACCAATAAATTGAAAAGCCATTACACGAATAATTACCGTCTAATTCGAAAATTGGTCCCGACGTTTCGATATTTTCTGCAGACACATTCATCTCCATTGAATACAATCTAATTGTCCACAAATTACCCACCCCGAGAATACCCATAACAATCTCAGTAGAATCGTTGCACAATCAATTATTATTTCCTGGCATTGCGTTGTATCCAACAAAAAATGCCTGTTCTTGTGTTTCTTTCCGTTCGCTTCTTACGTAATGAATTGTTTACGCGAATAGAGTTGTTCCTTTTTTTTACATTAAATTAATAAAACTTTATAATTTACTTAAGTTATTCCGATTGTATAACCATTTTAATAATTGCTATATAAGAAAACACACTAATTACACCAAACACCTACTTTTACTGTATACAATTTGCACCTAGTTATTTCGCAACAACAATTAATTCTCGTTTGTCCAAGTTGTTTTCCTTTATAGTTCGCATTTAAAACATTGAAGTTTATTATATACATGGTGCTTCCATGCGATTGGATTCGAAGCTATCGAAACGGAAAGGATATCATGTTCCTCTTTATGTTTGCGTTCTCCCATTGTGGGGTATAATGGGCGAGGAGGAGGGAATATGGACTGCACCGATATGAAATTGCATTGTATTTAACTGCGACCACTATGATGGGATGTGACCGGGCTATTGTTACCGAAAAGGGATATAAGATTTTTGCAAATAAAATAAATTCCGAATGCGGAATGAAATTGAAATGGGGGAGGGTTCTGTGTGTATGTACGTATGCGTGCGTGCGTCGAGTATTTGCTTGGTCTGTTGGAGTGCATTCGCTTTGTGCATTCGAATATGAAAAGTAAACAGAATGATATGAAGTATCGTGTTACAATTGCAGATAGGGTGGCTTTCAGGGGGCGGTGGAGTCCATCAACCCAACAAATAAAAATACCAAAAAAAACTAGGAGAGAGGGAACGAAAAATATTAATCTCAAAATTAGCTTTTAGTTTTTTCTTCTTCATTTTTGAAGTTATGGTCAGTTCCAGTGAACCAATCAGAAAACGCCCATTTTTACAGCCGTTTATGACACAATAAATAAGTGGAAATAAAACGATGACATCCTCTACGTAGACTGGACTGTAAAAAGAGGGACCCAATAATAATTAAAAGCGATCGTTAAAAGCAAAAAGGAAG
Source organism: Nicrophorus vespilloides (assembly GCF_001412225.1). Classification (NCBI taxonomy): domain Eukaryota; kingdom Metazoa; phylum Arthropoda; class Insecta; order Coleoptera; family Silphidae; genus Nicrophorus; species Nicrophorus vespilloides. The sequence continues at coordinate 31,181 of NW_017100079.1, read as the reverse complement.
CGCGACTATAAATGCGCGCAACTCCTCGTGCGAATCTTTTTTCTTTTTTTTTCACCCCGGAATTTTCTCGTCCTCGGCTTTTTTTCGGTGTTTCTTCTTTTATTATTTTATTGTATTTATCCTCCTTTTCCTCGACTCTTCAACTCCTTGACTCTCCACTCTTGACTCGTCGGGAGGAGGAGGCGAAATGAATTGAATCCGCCGCTCTCGGTATGCGTTATATCATCCTAATGCTCAGGTTCTAATTACCGGTTGTCACTGTTTGAAGAGCGGTCCATGATTTTTATTATTCCGTCCGTCTGTTTTTCTTTCTGTCTGGTCACTCCGCAAGAACGAGCGGAGCGGCGCGCGGTCATCATCAAATGCACCGTGGATAATACATTAAAAGTTCCACGGCCTGGCCTCTCTTCTTCCTCCTCTTCTTCGACTCGCTCTCGCCTCATCTCCATCTGCATTTCGCATCAGCTAAATTTAAAACACCCGACACGAAATTGTTTCCAATTCAATTTCTTATCCCAACAACTTAATTATATACAGAAACAAATTTATACATACAATTTTTGACTCTCTTTCATCCTCTCGTCAAGCTTTATTTTATACTCTCTCATTCACTCTTTTCTCCTCTCCCACACCATCCACACTGACCTAACCTGTCACAATGGACAATGACAAATGAGGACGATCTCAATATTTTGATTCCCCATTCTCTGCCATTAAATGCATTCTATATTTTATTTTATTACATCCATCTATACTCAATGATAATTACAATCAAACTTAATTCAGTGATATGATCATTTTCAATACATTTCAAAATTCACATTTCTGTACATTGCATGTCTCCTGTAACTTATACAAAACCACTTTGAAAATGACAGAGTAAAATATTTGATAGATGCAACATTTCACATATACCGACAAACAAAAATATCCAGATTACTAGCTTTGTAAGGGTATCAAATCAAAATGTATGTGCAATTGTAACTTGCATTCGCTTTTATTGCAAATTGTACGCAAGAAGTGCACATTAGGTACATCTGTAATTCCTGTGTAATAGCCCAATAAAATCGCAGCGATTGACAACCGTTATGATATATTATCACAGTCACTGTTACTGATCATTGAAGATAAAGCGTATCGTATAATTTGACTTTAAATGTTAGCGATTTATACCAAAAATGTAATAAACAAATAATGCAAAATAATCATTTTATATGTGATTCATCTGTTTAATTAAAGTAGATATAAATGATGGTAATGGTGCAAGGTTTAGGCTTGTATAATATTTAGTTCTGCTGATCTTAGTATATTGGCATTTAATTTTAAGAATATTTTATGGGCCATCAAGCCGTTGGCAATTAAACGGGCTTTTATTGGCGAATTTTATTGGGGGCGACAGAGAGAATTCCTCAGATAATTACAGAAATATATAAATATATAAAGAGGCGGCATTCCGCTATTGAACCCATTAATGTATACAGGCCTTTAAGTGAGCATTCTCCCTTGATTTTATTAATAATCAAATTCGATCGGCCAGTTCTAATTATACTTTTACAACTGTACTTTAGGACCCTGCGAATCCCTGCAAACGATAAACGCAACTTTTTCCTTCTTCATCTTCTCTTTCGTCTTCTTCTGTAATATCCGATGGAGATAAGGTTGTATGTCGGTCATATAAGTAGGGGAGTGAGTCTTGATGATGCGAGATGCTTGATATTAAGAGAGTGTGAATATAAGTTAATCTCTCGGAGCGGCCCGGCGGATCGTTATATTGAGAGATAGAGACGAGGTTTCGTTTGGATCACCTCGATGGACAAGTGTTATTACGGGAATAAAATAAACACTTTCTTGGGGCCCCGAGGTTTTTACGAGGTCCCATTTAGAAGACCGACCAATTACACTTAATGATTCCGTGATTCACAACAAACTTTATATTGACCAATGCGGTTTAATTAAAAACTATCCCCACATCTCTCCGCAATCGTTGCGAAAGGGCATTTATGACCATCCATGATGTCATAAACTCAAAATTAAATTATACTTCTGCAATTCTCTGCTCTTATTTTCATTTCTTTTTTACCCTGGAGTTGTTTTTTTCCAGTTTTTATTGCTTAATAAGGGATGTTTCGAATGTCGTGATCGAAAGCAATTAAATGGCCGATGTGCATTTTACTGCATTCGTTTCGAGCTGTTGTATATTAAATTGCAATTTCGCGATATGATCTGTGCAGCTGACATGGAATATATAAAGAGTAATAAAGTGGATAAGCGAGAGCCAGAAAATGCGATGAGGACAGAGACGGTGATGTAAATGAATGTACCGAAAAAAATTAAAAAGAAGAAATGAAAAATAAAACGGCGGACTCCGAATGTAAAACCGCGGCAATCAATCATCGAGTTTTTATTTATAATTGTCCCGATGTTTACATCTTCCTCATCCTCGTGGTACGGATATTTTGCGAAACGCTGTATTAAATACCGCGAATAATTGGTGACTGTTTGCGTTTGTGCCCGTTTGTGCACGTTCGTGGCCAGTTTGTGGCCAAATATTTCAGTTATTAAACCTTTTGTTTGGACACAATCGGTAATTAAGGTGCGATATTATGGAATTCGCGGAGCCACCCACACATTTTTGGCGAATATATTACATATTCAATTTTGTTTGAACACCATCCGCCGCTCCCCATGTCCATGTTCATGGGAGGGGGAGAGGGAGCATTTTATTAATTACCGATTTCCTGCAACCCCTTTTACCTACACGACAATACGCATATTTCGAATGCATTGCGACATTCCCATTATTCCCCATTCAAAGATTGTGAACCTCCGGACATTAAACGCATTCCCGTGCTCCAGTTTTTTCCGCATCGGCATTACCAATACGTGTAATTTAAATACATGAATAGATTAGTATTTTATGCATAATTCGCTGATTTCCAGATTGCTCCAAAGACATGCATCCATCAAGGAATGTCACTTCAGGTTTCACATGTTTATCTTGAAGCAAGTTATTGCACAGCCAACTCGACATATTATATTAATTACTATTAATTTAAAGCAATCTGTTATACTTTTACAACCTCGCACGATTTCACCTATACCCAATATTTTAAATACAACTTACTTTTTAAAGTAAATGAATCGTGAAATAAATCCAAAAATAATGCAGTAATTAATTGTACATATTTTTTTTTTTCTATATAAAAAAAAACTATTTTTCAGAAATTTTCTATATGAAATACAAAATTTATTTCAATTAATATTATATTAATAACTTTTAAATTATTTTTTCTTTTATGAAAAGTAAATAGGAAAGTATTTTTTTTTAATCATAGCACAAATTGTATACATTCAAGCAGTTTCAACGGTATGCAAATACAGAAATATTTGTAATTACGGTAATCGGCCGAAATTATATAAAATTAACTTCGGTCATTTTGAGTGTTCAAGACTGTGGGCGTCAATCAACGCGGCGATTTTCAACGGTTTGACGTAACGCGAATCAGAATTTATTATAGCCAATTAAATGCCATAAAATATGATTACTTTGACAGACCTGTCGCATATCGCGAATCGTTAATATGCGCGAAGAGAAAATACTGCTAATTCATTAGTTTCCACTATATTTTCACAATTTTACTTTTTCAGATTAATTTATTATCGTCTTAAAGTAGACACATCAAATTTAAGACGCAGTTATTTTTTTCATAATTTTTAATTAACATATCTATTTGTTGTTTGTTTTTGTGAAAGAGTATAAGTAAGTGAAATATATTATTTAATATTGTTAGAAGGAGCATAACAATTTACTTAATATTAATCTTAATTCGCGTTAGAAAATGGTTTGTACGTACAACTTGAATATATGATTTATTTTCCTTTTGATACATTTTTTTAAATAAACTGTCTTTTATATGGGGGGTTGTAGCATATGCAAAAATTATAAGTTGAAACCGATTTAGGGATTGCGCTGACAGCTGACATGTAAAATTATCAAGTGGAGAAGACGGGCGCTTGAAGGGAGCTCAGAATCGATAAATCACTAAAAGCTGTTACTAACTGAAAGCTTTATTTATATGTGCATTTTTTTCGTCTCTGCGCTATATGGCACTTCGGTTCTTCCAAAACTTTCTACATATAATTTCCATGTACTTTCCAACCTGGCATAATGGATAGGAGCGTTAAATGTTTTCCTTGTTTTATCATAGAATATTGTGTTTATGTATAGTTTGTGTTCAAGGGTTGTTTTTTGGTCTTTTCTTTAGAGTGAGGTAATAAATTTGAAGCTTACCCATGTGTCCATTTTCGTAAGGATAGTCGCCGTTGTCGAGTCTGTGTTTCTTAATTTGTTGGTGCTGCAGATGGGAGGCGGCTAGACTTAAGCCGACGGGGGCGCGCTTTGGAGGTCGCCCGGGTCTGGAGCTGTAAAATAGTAGAGAATTACTGCGGTTAGAGACAATTCGGTGCAAGGATCCGGATCCGATGCACACTGCGAAAAAATAGAGAAAGGACAAATAACATGAAGAAGTCTGAGAAATAAATACTATCCGATCTAATATTTGTTGATGAGTCTGTCCATTAGAGTCCATCCGGTGGCAAATATCAGATATCAACAGTGGCGGAGGCGGCGGGGTCGGCGGTCACTCGACAAATCGCCCTCCCCTTTGATTTATTACCTTCATTTCCTCGATAACTCAATAGAACTAAAAGCCATACATTTTTCCGGCCCACCCCTCTCGACGCATCATCATCGTCCAGCGGAGATGACCAAAAAAAAAAGTAATACAGCAACAGACCGGTCCTAATGCAGACTGAGAGATTGGGAGAGAACAGAGCGAAAGAGAACCAAAAAAAAAGTCCAAAATTAATCTCAATAATTGTGTTTGTATTCTAATTTTACGAATCGATGTACCAGTTGATCGCTCGCCTTAGGACACAATTTACAATCAGCGTTTCAATTTAGCATCCTCGCTCTAACGGATTATGTAATGATCGCGTTTTCCAATACACTCTCTATCTCTGTCTGTTTCTATATATTTTTTCTATCTACTCTGTTGCACGCTCATTTCTCTGAAATATTTGTTATTTTGTTGTTTTTTTTCTCTCTCATCCCTCATTCACGCGAATAATTGAAACGTCCATGAATCAATGCTGACCACGAGTGTAATATATAGGAGAACGGGGGTGGCTCGCCCTCGGGGCTGTATTGTTTATCAGCTGCGGCGGCAACGGAGAGCTCGCGGTTATTGGGGCAGTTTGTATCATTCTGACAACATAATAGCCCAAAAAGCGGCAAGGAAGTGAGATTAAGGGATTGGTCTGGGCACCACCACCCCAACCATTGCCACCGAAGACATCCCCATTTATTTATACTTCCTTTCACGCCGCCACATTAAACTCAACACCGTAGAATCTTATCCGGAAACATTACAACAACAGCTTGTATATAAACTTCATTCTGATGCAATTATGAAGAATAAGTTTTGAATATGAACTTGTATGTTCCTCCCATCCAACTAATATTCCAATACGTAATCAACCTTTAATGGTTTAACATATTCCACACAAAGTAATAACTTTAATTTATTAATTAGTTTTAAAAAAATATCGCTTATTTAAAATTTCAACAAAAAATTATATTTTTAAGAAAAATCCAACTAGAATGTATTACTCATTTGTACGTAAATAGATAGAAGCAGTTAGGAGATCCAAATACGCGGAAGAAAGCGGAGCTTGGATTTGATTACGTGAATCGTCCTTTATTTTAGGCGATGCGTAAATTTCATATTTTGTTCCGATTTGCCTGGCAAATTAAATTTGCGATGTAAGTGAGTATGAAAAAGGAATCAATTTGGTTTCGGCAAATTGTTGGGTTATTGGCTGCGATTCTCCCCCATTCGCGGAGGAACACAACGAGAGCAAAGAGATAGAAAAAGAGAGTGAGAGAGAAAAAAAGGGCACATAGGAAAAATCTCATTTGGTAGGCTGTAAAAATCCTTGTGTATAAAATCAATGGGGAAAAGCAAGTGAACAAAATAAAATAAAAGCGTAACGATGCGTGTTTCGTTTAATCGGGCCTCAGGATTTGAATGTAGAGTGGCGGCAATAAAACGGGGAGACGGGAATTTAAAATAACCAAAAAAAAAGAAAAGAGAGGATGGAGATGGGAGAGAGAAGCGTACTTTTTTTTATTTGATTAAGGGAATGAAGGGAACGTATGTATAATGGTATCACATTATAAGGAGCATTAGAGATTATCCATCCATCCACCCTCGCGCTCCACTTTTCCAAGCTTATCGGCCAGGTAAAACTCCCCGAAGACAGTAAAAGATTCATAATATCAGATTAGTCGGAGGCGGCGCGGAGAGGCAAAACGAGGACTAAACGGCCGCTTTTGTTTGGGGAAATTACAATTGCCCCGTCGAGATTTCCTCAAACTCGCAAAGATAAATACATACACTAGTGTGTATATAAAAGTTGGAAGACGTTCCGGAGACAATTAGGCTAGTATCTTCCGCTTTTTTTTGTCCTTCCTCCATCAGCTTTTATCAAGCAGGATGTTTAATGAGGTCCAAAAAGAAGAGAAAAAAGTGTTTGTATAATTTTCAGACACATGGCCATATCTAGTCCGGAAGTATTTTTTTTATTTATTTATATATTAATGCTGCGCGCAGTTTTTCTTCCCCGTTCTATCTCTCTCTGGAGCTCGGACCTCGCCGAAGATATGATAGTTTTAATAAAACTTGGCGAATGTTTATTTTCAGTTCCTGTTTTCTGTAAGCGCGAGTTATTTTCATATTGGCTGGAAATTAATGGAGGCGTGCATTGCTCTTCTTTTTTAGGACTTTTCAAAGAGATTTCAACGGTGGTGTTTCGAGGGACGGCGGCAATAAAAAATACGGACGTAAAAAATAAAGGAGCTTCGACGGAAGCGTTTTCATTCCTTTATCTCGCAGTAGCAGCGAGAAGAGACGTTAAATCGTGCCGCCTCGAAAAAAAAAAACAAACATTGTAACTCCACTTTATTTTGTTTTCATTGTCGGTTGATTTACCGGACTTGCTGTTGGTATAATTTCGAAGATGCATTTTTCTGTTTTTCAACGAATTACTTAATTTTCCAGCCAAAAGAGCACGCTTCTCAACTTATTCAACTGTTACTAACTTCAATAACAGCTCGACGCCGCAAGGCCCAAAGCGGTCGCATATTTTTATTATTCCATTCTATATAAACTTTTTTTTTACTTCTCTCTTCCTTCGGCTGAGTAAAATTTTTAACATTGCAAATAATGAATGGCCGGAAGGCTCAGAAGGAGCAGGAGGATGAACAACGGAGGATGGCTGTAACCCACGCTTCATTAAAATATCAGACAGTCTTCTGCTACTACACGGTAATGAATCATTATTGCAAATTTTAAGATCCAGGGGGCGCCAATGTAGTTGCAAAGTGTTTTTATTATTATTGGAAAGGGTTGCCCTCCTTCATCCCTTGTAAAAATACTTAGGTAATCTCGTGTACATACACACGGGGTGAATAACAGATGCATTGTCCGATCGAAACCCCCCTTCGCTCGATTCCCATCCAGCACACGCACTATACCTACCCCTAAAAACCAGGAAGACAGACTGAGATAAAGAGAGTGTGAGAGAGAGAGAAAGAAATAAAATTATGTTAGGCCACTAGTAATCCAATATAGCATTCGCGTATTATGGCGAAAAATCAAAACGGGATAAAAGAAACATAATACCCCCCAAGCACAGCCATTGTTCAGCGCAACTAAAGATATCCAAATACCACTAACAATAAATTATTGATACAGTTGCTTTATTATTGACTCAAAAGATTTGAACAACCCTCCACGAATAATGAAAACAAAATTTTTAATCAAATCCAATTAGTAACCTCGATCATAAATAATATCAATTGCAACACATTTCTTATTGCAATATGGTTATTATTGATGTTCCCGTAGGTTGTAAAATCCGCAAGATGTGTATTCCCAAATTTATTCCCTCGATATTAAAATTAAGAACGCGAACACAGGTATAAGCTTTCACTAGCACAAAAAAAAACTTTTTAATTTAGTTTTCTGCAATCTCACCCCCAATCTAAATGTAATATCGCGCTCATTTCTACCGCCCCCTGGAATCCACGGTGCAACATCTGCTCGAAATATGTGCTGTTTTTTTCTTCTCTTCTAAATAAATGTTTCACCGCAAACTAATAGCCCCCTCCGACCGAAAGAGAGATATTAAGTCCAGGTGGAAGACGGAATTATATATTATAAAAAAATGTATATATACAGACTCCTGACAAGTTTTGATTGATCAGGTCGAGGGGATGCGATTCGCTTTATTCCGCTTTCGCGTTTGTTTAAACAAGCCCTAATTGTTCCCAATCCGCACCCTTTTCCCAGACGAAGATTACCACCATTCTCTTCCAATTTTTTTCCCTCTTTATAAATTTCTTGATTGATCGCTTTTAATCTTTCAACCCCGACCGAGGATCTGGTTAGTTTCAATTTTTAAGTGCCCTTATCGCCGAACCACCCCATACTCACTCAGTCTCTCTCTCTCTTCCAATATATATATAGAAATATCCCTTTTTCTTCATCTCTTCCCAAAAATCGGAGCAAAAAAATATGCACCAAAAATCCAGTTTATCTTTTTTCCGGAGCCATAAAAACCTTATGTTAAATGGCTCATGGAAAGCCGCATATAATAGGAAATTGATATCTACAAAAGATGCCGCATTCGATATGTTATTTATTTTTTTTTACGTCACAGGACGAAATCCACCCCGATTCCACCGATTATATTTTTTTGTCGGGGCCAGGACGAAATTGAAAGGGGTCGCGTGCATCGGATTTGCTTCATTGTATTTCATGACTTTGTACTTTTATCCCCAAATGACACATCTTATATAACTCAATTCGAAAATGCGCGCGTGTGATCGTATGTGTATGCAATTTTTTTGGGAAAAAGTCAGGGTTCAAAATATGATTAATATTGCAGTTCGATCCCCTACAAGCAGATACATGTGGAAAATAATATGCTCTTTAACATGCGAGTAGATTATCTAAAAATCACATAAAATACTATGCGAGATTTTGATCAGCAACTCACATATGATGATGATTCACTGCATAAAACATAATTCGGAGATCATTCTCAAACAGCTGCTATGAGTATTAAAAAATATCATTATCTAAACCAAAAAATAAATGAAATATTGTATTATTATAAAATTTCATGAAAATAATTTGAAGTAATCATATACTTCAAGTTTTCTTTTTCTATTGATTGGACTGATGTTCAAATAATATAAGTCCGTTTAATTAAATTTCTGAGATGGGCCGATATTGATTTGGCTTCAGTAAATTTTAATTACGGCTTTCATTGTTTCTCCATCTAAGCGGATGGAGAAGATGCAACGTTTTTAATTAATTGCTAATTGGATATTGCGGAGATTCGCGCGGCGCGTATTTTTCGGCCCATGCATTATTAACGTCCAATAATATTTCCGCGTTCGCGGGGAGGCGGACGATTCGAAAGAGGCGGCGGCGGCCGCTTCGAAGGAAAAACAAACAACGAATCAAATCATAATAGAAGGCACACGAAAACAGTGTTTAAAGTGTATTACGTAATACACACGCACACACGCGGGGCACTCTTTCTGCGAGTTGTTGTTTTACACAAAACACGTTTCAATTGGGTGGCGTGGGGCGGTGGGGTGGTGTAGGCGGCGAGAAATGAAAGACTAATATTTTTTCTGGCCGCCCGACCGATATTTTTCCTATTCACGTGCGAATGCTTAGATAACGCCCTGCGAAACGGGGTGAGAGTATTTTTTTGTGTGTGTATTTCGTATCCTGTGCTTAGCCTTGTTTTTCGTTATGCTTATGCAGAAAACATTTTCATTTTACCCTCTCTCCCTTTTAAACACATATATATTTCTGTTTCAGGTCCAACTTGCGGATGCGCGGGGGTAGTCTGCTTTGTGTAACCGATTTTGTCAAGTGCCCTTAATCTTAATGCGCATTTAATTTTTTTGAAGTGAAACGATGATGTAATTAAGAATTTCCTCCGGGCATGTAATTCTGTTCAGCTTCCATCAACAGAGTTGTTAATTTCTTTAGAAATATGAGTATTTATATCCATGTCATATGGCGTAGGTTTATTTTCAGAGAGTTTCAATATTAACTTCATATCTTCATATTTCGCTTCCTTCTCGTTTCTTCTTCTTTTCTACTCCCCTCTCCGTTTACTGCTCTGGCTTAAGAGAGTGATTATTTACTTTACGCGGAGCCGACGCGTTATAGACTTTTTTAATTTTCATCGTTTTTTCTTCTTCATTTTGGAGAGAATCATCAAAGAGGAATTAGATTTACAAATAATTTGTTTACGATCATATCTTGTAGAGCATTCATAAGCAAATAACCATTAGTTAAGAATGCCTACGCTACTCTGGTTTATGTAATGTGGTAATATTGTATACACGATATTTCCTCTGTTGATCTTAGGATTCTTCGTTTGTTTATTGGTAACGTGGGGCAATGTGGCATAATAATTTCGAATCAACATGAGCGAAGCTCTTAATCAAACCTGGCCTCAGCGGATCGAGATTTTTATTGTTTCCGGATGTAGTTTTCAGGCGTGTGTAGAACAGAGCTCTAGCATTGGGATACAACATGTGAATTAATTTTATCATTGTGGTTGTGGTTCATGTGAGTGTAATTAAAACTATTCTCCATCTCTCCGCTCGCTACCTGCTTATTAAGTTTTAATTTTAACAGTTGCAATTAGTATGATTTACATTTGTACGTTTCCTCATCGTGCGTAATTTTAATTATATGCAAATAAATAATAAGCATGTTCACAGACAATGATTCATAATTATTAAATGGAACATCGCGGCCATTCACTCGCGGACTAGGAGAAGAGACTCTAACACCCCATAACATACTAGAGGGTTGATCATCATCCTCATCAACCCTCAAAAACAAACCCTTTTCACTCCGTCTCGCGCCCTCAAATCAATAATTATTTATTTCCGCTCGATTTCCGGGTGAGACACGTTTTCCGACAATTAAAACCTCCACGTCGGTTCGCCTTCTTGTCCTTTAATCCTCCCTCGAAACTGGGGTACGGATGGACGAGGGAGCAGCGGAGACTCAACCGTGAATCACATTGAATAATATCTATTTTTACGACCGAACGAGCCGGAAAGTCCTCCTCATCCTCATCCTCAAAAAGGCTTTCCGAAACCTCTGTGTTTATTCATCACATGGCGCCCTTTACGGTGATAACGCAACCGAAATCTGGGCACATGTTTATTATGAAAGAACCGCTGCTGCACGAGGAGAAACAAATGCTACCGATTATACTCCAAGGGCCACCAATTAAGACTACTTCTTATCACGCCGCATTTTCCAACCCACTTGACTCCCACTTACAGTTTACCTTTTCCTTTATTTATTTGCTTCTTATTTATTTAAAAAAAGAATAAAACACTCAAGATTGCTTCTCGAATCCAGAATCTTTGAGATAATTTGACGCCTGAATGTTTAGTCTACAATTACTTTAGATTTTGTATTAAATATTACATAATTTCATAATTATTTTGAAAATAATTAGAGTTAGGTAACATACATTAACAAAATAATCACAGTTAATTAAGGTGATAGTGACACAACACTGACCGATCATTTACATGATTAATTTAAACAGACATGCATGCAGATAATACGTATTATTGATTTAAATTCCTTAATTAATACATTTACTTATAGAAATACAATATTGGCGCCAATTACACATCATATTTTCAATATTAATAATCCGTCTATACCAAAATAATAATTAACATAAAGTAAGATATATTTGTTTGTTTTGTCCAAGTCATAACAAGTATGATTTAAAAGTAATAAATAATAATTTTAAAATAAAATTTATTTGCAAAACGAATTATGCGACTGAAGAAGCAATAAATTATAAGCAACAAAGTATTAAACGGAGAAGGTATTCTTTGAGAAGTCCCAAAAAAAAACAAACTTAATTAGTTTCAAAACTATAAAACGTGTCGAGAAATGTACAGTTGAATGATATTTTCATTTTGTAAATTATGTACTCGAGCATGTTCTTTTCCGTGTAAGTCATTACGTATGCAAATGTATGGAAGACATAAAAATATTTAACGTCGAGATCTCACCGGATCTGTTATTCTTCTTTTTAGGAAATCAACGCCCTCAAATAGAAATGCTACACATTTCCACAAAATTAATTTAATTATCTATTATTATTTCGGTTCTGTTAATTAATGCAAATGTTTCTATCTGCGGACGATCCGGATCATGGTTTCGGCTGTTGGAATTCCAGAAATAAGCAGTAATAAAAGTATAATAATAATTAAATGAAGAAAAAAGAAAGAGATTGGTATGCAAATTGAGGAAGTTCTTATTATGATTGTAACGATGCTGTTTATTTGGATTTGATGAGGGGGTGTATGGTTAATTGAAACAAATCGGTTCGATGCGTTTGATGTTTGTAAATGATTTTCGTTTTCTTTCGAATGCGTGCATTGATTGAAGATTTGTTTCAAGTTTCCGGATGGGGCTGCAGCGCGGGCTTTTTCGCTTTTGAAAGGAAACGGAGGGGTTCGGGGGATGGTATCGTGGGGGTGGCGCTCCTCCGTTCGGTTTATAATTCATTTCCCCTAGTGAGGAATTCCAATTACAACGGACTCACTCGCTAGCTAATTACATATCAAAGTGAGTTCGCATTCTTTGTGTTAATTACAATATTTGTTTTCAAAGATTTTAAACTTCGGTCTCGAGTGGGTTTTGTTTGTGTGGGTTTCGGATATGGTAGGGAAAGTTTCGGGAAACTTTGCCGTATATTCGTTGTAGGCATGCTATGCTGTATGATGCTGATGGTGATGATGCCCTTCCTGCATGATGTTCTTCGAGTGTGCGAGTGACTGTATGTTTGTATGCGTGCATGTGTGTGTATATGTATATATGATGATGATGGTGGAGTGTAGAGATTGATGTAATAGAAGATAAAAGCCGTACAAATTAATTTATAAGAGCATTACTTCGGCAGTCCATTCGGAAACAAGAGGGTGGCTGCTCTCTACATTTTGGGTAGCATTTATATATTGCGGCGAACTCAATCAGAAATCATAATGAATTTATGGGGCCAAAATGAAGTCTTACTTAGATTATGTACGTGGCCGCCGGTTGTAATGGATTCGGGAATTGCGTTTTCACCCTTTTCGTGTGGCTCAGCAAATAAAAGGGATGCTGCGAGGACGGGCAAAGGGATCAGATTTCAATCGGGTGTCACTGAAGATTCCTATCTGCACAATAGATATGCGGACATGTTAAAAACAATGGCACTTGATGTAGATATAGCGGCGCCCCCATCTACTCTAAACTCTCTTGAAATCATGATCAAGTTGCTTCGTTTCAGAATAATAATACGAACCGACAAAAACGGACGGCGACGGCGACAAGGAGCGGAAGGGAAAGGGAGAAGAACAGCCAGGACATGGAGCAGGAAAAAAGAGAAGAGAAGAGTGGAGAATAAAATCCAGCACGAACACCACCTACCTACACCTCTCCCATTCCCCGCATCGCAGAAGTTTTCGCGCTCTCATTTGTTCCTGCGGGGGCAGAGCCGTAATTCAGAGGGCGGTTTAATTAAATTAATAAAGTCGCAACAAGGTATTTTTGGTTTTGAGGGGAGTCGGCGGTGCCGGTGGTAGTAGGACAAGAGTAGGAGGCAGCAACAAATAATCCCCGAGACAAGTTTCGCACCTCATAATGAAACGACCGCCCCCGAAAAACAATGTGTATATATTAATCCCCCCAACGAAAACCGACTCGCCCCGCAATAAATACAGAAATAAGAAAATTTCATTAACGTCATCTTAAGGTGAATTTATACATCGCAATTTCCTCGGTTCGCGGCTTACAGCGACACACAGCTATGTTTTAATAATGGCAGCAGCCTCCGTTGTTCTTCTGCTCCTGCGGCTCTCGCCCCGCCACCGCCTCCCGCGGATTATATTATTTAAATGAGTTTTAATTCGACGTGAGACGGCCCAACAAAAGACCAATTATGATGCCCATGCCGCATCCTTGCGGACCACAATATAATAGCACACAAACACAACGCTTCTACTGCTGCTGCTTCTTCTTCTTCATCATCTTGCATCGCGACCTCAAACCTTCATTAACTTTATCACTAAATGTACGCAACTTAATACCGTCAGGTCGGCCACCTTCAGTTGTTATTTAACATTACCTTTCATCTGTTATTTATGACGCTTTCTTCTGACAGGCAACGGCATTCATGGAATTATTCTTACAGCAACACTTGCAAAATAATTAAATGCCAATAAACTAAACTATCAAAAAGCTTTTAATATTCAATAATTTACAGTAATACCTTGTATGGGACAGTTTAGAACATTATTGATTTTGCCTGTTTTTCATAGTTTTAAAAGTACAAGAAATTTAAGAAAAATTTATCTAAAATTCCTTTTATACTTATTTTTTATTTTTAATAAAAAAAATATTAGTTATTTAAGTATAGAAAAAGAAAAATCCATTATATAAATAGAAAGTGTTACGTGTAATAATAATTCTCATCTCGGAGATGAGACAATAAAATAATGATGTATCCCGAGTGTATGTACGTACGTATGTAAGCATATACATTATCAAGATCCTCCCCATTCCGTATTCTAATAATTATCGAAGACGTGGAAGATGAAAGGAAAAAATAAAAGAATCGAGAAAAGGCGCCTAGCAGACTTTCAATTATTTTACATAGTTTACTACAATGATTGCCAATCTGCAGATCGTGATCGACAACTCGATTTTAATCTGTTCAATAATCGATCATTAAGTTAGAAAACACTGATTATACGAACGCCGTGTATCAATTTCCCGTAAGAAGTAGAATCGAGTAAAGCACACACACATCGAATAAGTATATAAATATGAACGTTGTAATAACTAAAACGTGGAAACTTTAATTAGGAATTATTTAGTTTATAAAAATTCTGTTCGTATTTTCTTATGATGATCTTAATTTTCTGCAATTAATGAAAGTTACTTGTTGCTAAAAAAGATGAGAGAAAATGTATGAGCGATGATTAATTAATATAGTTATCTATGCAGTGCACAAAAGTTGTTACAGGCTACATGCATAATATTGTTTCCATCGCTTTAATAACATCACAACTACTCCGCTTATCATTCCACCTCGGTTAATCCGCTTTATTGTACATACACACACCGAAATCACTTATTGATTCCCTTCCATGGCCAGATAACAGCCAATATTATGAAATAATTCCGCGCGCGCCCCCAACCCCCTGCCGTAATAAATATTGCAGCTCACCCCTTTATATACGTACACTCTACCTCCTCCACTCTCTGTCTCTCTATGTACATTTTTTTTTCATTCGCGCTCACCCGGAAAAGAGATATAAAAGTTTTTAATTAGGGCAATTCGGCCCAAACAAAAATTCCATTTTTACTTTTAATTAGACCCTCTCCTGTTCTCTCGTTCCCTTTCTCTTTCTATCTCTGTATTTTTACCGACTCGCCTCCTGCGTCCTCCCTTGTCTTCCTACACTTTCGCCCGTGCACCCCTTTTTTACATTTATATTTCGCCCATCAAGAAAATTATAAAATTTGTGTAATTACTCGACCGCCGCCTCCGTTGCGCGTAATACCTAGGGCCGCAGGTGGCGCTCACATCTTTAATTAATGCCATTACATATTCATCAGGCCGCGAAAGGGCTGCAAAAATATACATCACCCCCTAAATGTTGTTCGCGCGCCCACTTTTATATATCTATAGACCATTCCCAAGGTGCGTATTTTATTAGACGATTACTCACGTTTGACAACAACACGATTACGAATATGATTTACACACCCTCACAGATGTATTCTTTCTTATTCAACTTCGTTAAAGAAAACAGTTTTTTAACGATTTAATCCATTGACAAATGTAAAACCCTGCTTATAAGATGGGCACAGCATGGTTTGACAAGCAGTATTAGTTTTTAACAGATTAAATAAAAACTTTAAGAAATTTATCTATCTTAATAACTATTATTGTTATTTTAGAAATATTTTGAGTAATACAGCTGCTTAGCAAAATAAATTTGAAGAAAATGTTAAAATCTAGAGGTCTACAGTGTTGTTTAGTAAAAAAAGGAAAATAAATCGATTTTATTGAAATTCGGGGAGGACGGAAAGAGCGATATTTTACGAAAGTTTGCATTTTTTTATTAGGTGTCAGAGGCACGGTCCAGGGGGTAGGATCTACTTAAACGCCATGATTTATGAGGTCCTGCGGTCAAGGAGGCGGTGTTTCTCTATTTATTTTTTTCCCATTCTTCCTTTCCCGCTTTATTATTTTTCAGTTTGGAGTGTTTTGTGTGCGTGGCCGATGCGATGCAAAGTTAGTTGCATGGGGATGATGGTGGATATATTTTGGTTTCTGGTAAATGCATAAATTGAGGGGATGGTCGCGGCCTTTTGTGTTTGTATGTACAGGGGGGGTTCGGAAATTTATGAAGGGAATGGTGGGGTGGTCGAATGGAAATACACATAGTTATGTGTGCGTTATTATTAACGCGTGCTGTATTCGCTTTGATTTTCCGAGAGCTCAAATGAATCGTGAAGATGGGCAGTTCGAGTCGCAACGTGGCGCAATCGGTAGTACAAAGGGGTTGAGGGTTTTTATCCAACACTTCGGAGTCGAGAACGCGTTAAACGCGATTATAAGACAGGGGCAGATGCTCCCGCAGCAATCATAATCACTTTGCTGAAAAGTGAACAGGCCAATGGACAATTCGCAACACGACTGTATTTAATGTATTCAAAACACATTACAGGATTTTCGGTGTAAAAATAGGCTGCGCCAGGTATCATTTCAGGCAGAAGTGATGCGTGTGCTTTTGATAATACACCTTAAACAAGGCCTAGCAGGGGGCAACCGGGGGAAGCAGGAGGCGGTCTCGATGTGTTTGCGATTATGTAACGTTATAAACAGATGCGCGCGTTTTTTTTTATGTTGCTGCTGCTTTCTTTCTTTTCTTTTTCGTGTTTTCTCTTTATACTCTCGTCGGGGTGAGTTTCAGTGGCGACGCCCAAATAGACACTCACAATGGTCACATTACGACCCATGATGTTTGGATAATAAGTCGGTAGCCGTAATGGTCGCAGCGTGAAGCCTAACAGTCCATTCTTGTATAATGGGGACACCTCTGGTGATGACACGCGGGGCACCGAACCGATTCTAAAAGGGATTACAAGCTCTCGCTCTCCTCTTCTCTTCAAACTTAGGTGCTGCTACTTACACCTTCTTTCTTCTAGAACCACCCCCCGTTTTTACGATCGCTCCGCCAGATTACGCCATTGTAGCCGATCAGAAGGAAATTACAACCCCCTTTGTGCTGGCCAGATGAAATGCAAACATTTCGCACAGATCTCGCACAGATCTCACAGCGATATGCCCAGTTACTGCCACGCATCCTCTTCAAATATGCAAGACCCCATTTATGTTCCCGTTCCTTCAGCTCGAACCGTACACATTTTCCTTTTCATATTTCTATCTTTTTCCATCCTCTCTGCCCGCACAATGCCAGAAAGGAATCTTATTAACTCGGAGAAGAAGCAGAAGAAGAAGAAAAAAAAACAAAAACTTATAATTGCCGCACCGATATTTCACGCACCGAGCGATTTTTCATTCGGCATAATGATAATTTTTCATTCTGCGAACGAGCCCTCGTCTGTTTGTAATTTACACTTTTTAATTGTTTCCCTTTTGTTTTCTGATCGTCCATTTGTTTTCGAACCCAGCGCCCAGGTAGAAACCGAGAAACCTTTTATATGACTGGCACTTTAATAACTTACACGTATAAAGTGAAAGAGACCCGGCGCTTCACAATGTTATCCATTTTCATTCCATCCCTCAAAACCAAAGCAAAAAAAGAAAACATATTAAGAATACAGAAATGAATGTATCCATGAATTCACCATCTCCAAATATATTAAGACACCTAATATTTAGACTACTTTACAAATTTATTTCATTCTCATACATTGAATAACCGAAAAGGAATTTAAACAATTTACAAATATATACCATCTTTATCAAAACTTGAAACAGTTTATGTTTATAGTTTTTTAAGAAATGCAGATATAACTTAAAAATATGTTTTTTTTTTGTAAAGAATCATTATAATAATAATTATGACGATATTTAAATAAAGTCGGTTTAAAGGAAGAGGCATATTTCTATATTTATTTACACGCTACTGTTTTACACAGCAGCCTGTGTTTACCAGGAATCTACATATATAATTTTATATTTACTCGAGACCTCTTCTCTCGCTCACTCCGCTGGCTGCTTGAATAATAAACAATTATATCTTGTTTAAGTATTAATACAGTGTATTTGAAATATGAAGCGGCTTAAGTGCGGAAAGCCAGACGAGAGCTGCGACTCTCGATTTCTAAGCCCAGAGCGGAATAATAATCTGGGCCGCTGTTCAGATGCGAGTTTTCTCACGAAACTACTATAAGTGAAATAATCTGATGAACCCCGTAGATTATTGTAGGAAGAGAGAACGAACGCGCGGGGAGGCGACGAAGGCATTTTAATTATGTCACTCGACGTTCGACTACTGGAAACTAATAATTAACAAAAACCCTGTATTAAAATTAACCTACATTGTGCACCGATTCTATGACGTCTTAACGAACCATATTTACGTTATTTCTTACAACAGGATTGATCAAGGAAAACAGTTCGTTAATCAATATACTTCTGGATTATATTTTTTTCAACTTGCGTTGGGGTTGTCTCTTGCAGGCTGCAAATCTCAGAGAGCGCCGTTTAATGGGAATCGGTATGCTGGGCGGCCGAGACGGGGGGTGAAAATTCTTTTCAAATTAGCCCCGGGGAGAGTTAATGAAACAAGAAATGTTTCTTTTTGTGCTAATTTAAAAATAAAAGGGGAGNNNNCCGCCTCCTCCTTCCTCTCCTCGTCGACGGAAAAGGCAGAGACTTAATTAATTCGTCACCGGGGAATTTTTATACAGCAATTTTATCCTCGCCGATGAATTTTTAGGATGCCTATGAATGCTAAGTGTACATACCGAAATGTGTAAAAAAAAATTATCCGAGAGAAGAATCTGATTTATTTTTAATTACGAGCTCCCCTCGTGTCCAGTTCACCCACACATTCTGATTGTTTACTACCACTTTCATATTATTATTTTTTGTTTACAAAAAGTAAAGTATAATGAGAATCTTAAGAAAATTATTTCAAAAAATGACATAACTCTTACAATTATCATTTGGATTGTAATGTCATCGCTGTGAACAAGTATTTAATAAATGCAGATTAAGTCTAAATATAAAAAGCGTTGTTTGCAGATGCATAATATTAATATCTGATATCAAAATTAGTTTTTCAATTGTGGTAAGTATTTCTTATTATATTTATATTATGTGAATAATATGATTTGGTTGTTTTAATACAAGAGTGTAAATGGATTTGAATGAAATGGTTGTGTTTGATATGAAAGGGTAGAATTGCATAAAGGTGCTCCGATGATGTTTTGCAATGAATATCGGAGGGTTGGGTTTCTGGTTCTTTTTTTAGGCGTTTTAAAAGCTGGGCCGCGTTCGAGCTGACGAGCGAGTGAAGCAATAATTACAGACCGCGCGATTTACTCATTCTCATTGTGCTAAATGCTCCGGAGTATTAGATAATGGAGTTGGGAATGATGTGTGGGGTGTGGAGTGAATCCTTTTTTGGTGTCTGCGGCCGTTCTTCTTTTCCTCCGCTTCTTTTATTTTCATCGCTCTCTCCCTTTCTATCTCTTGAAATGTTCCGTTTTTCCTACTCTTTCTCTCTGGCGATGTGTTCCAGCGATGCACCCAACATAAACGCATAAACGCCGCATCATTGGTGATGCACCAGCAAGATACGTATTTATTGATCGGTGCCTTTATGAAAGAACGGATGGGTTTATGTGTGTAACTGTTGGTAATAGTAAATGGGCTGGGTGTTTGTATTGTTTCGGGGAGTCGGAGTCGGGTGTCGGTGTCAATGGGTGGTTATGTGGTTAGCCGCTGCAGCCACTGCGATAGCAAATTAGCAAACCCTATGGACAGTTTAGTCGAAAACGGGCCTTATATGGTGGTTTAATAGAGCCATCACCGGGCACAAATACCAATCTATTTGCCTCTCCTGTGCATGTATCTACTGCAAACTGATGCAGTTAATTGCAGCCTGTGACTATGGCACAGTAAATATACCTACGGTTTACAAATTGCATTGTAAGTATTGATATGCATTGTAGTTCGACTACGTGTGTATGTATGTACGTATGTATGTATACTTGTATATGAATACACACATGCACATGTAGATCGGAACTTGTGTGCGTGTTTGTGTGTGTATAAACACAATCCATGGACCCTAACGCACACTCTATATAGCTATACCTTTTCAATTAATAATGTGCATGTGTTGATACAGAAATAATTAAATTGTAAGTTAGCTTTTAGCTGGAAATTACTCGCGGCGCTCGTTCGCTTTTTGGTTTGCCGATATATTAATTTCATTAGGTCGAATCAAAAACTACATTTGTCCAACAAACAGAATCAAATCAGGCAATTTGCATACATCGCTAAAATCTATAAATAATTCCGTTCCGTTCGAATCGCACACGGAAAACCAAATGGGGGGATGGGAGGTTTGCGCGCCTTTTTTGGGGGGGTTGAAGAGGGTTTGAGGAGGCGCGCGCGTTTGCCTAGTGTCAATCAAAGGCCCCCCGAGCGTTCAGATAGCTTGATACAAATCGCGTGTAGACCGTTTAACCTCATCTTGTAAGCCCCCATAAGGGTCAGAGTCGCGTAATTCCGCGATCCGCACGCAAAGACCATCACGCAACTTGCATAAACTTAAACCCATTGCATACACACACTTGCATGACAAGAAAGAGACGAAACGCTAAGGCCAGAAAACACTCCAACCCGAGTGCCCCCCTCAATTATGTACACCGAAAAATAAAAGGAAACAATGAGCCAGCCCTCCTCCATGGTTAGCTTCACTGCTATTCTCCTTCAAACATAAAACGGACATGTCTACTTTCCCTTCCATAAAACTCAATCAACCTATACATTCTTACTTTTAGTCCTAACCAAACATCAATTGCTCAACTATCTGTCCACGCAATTTATCATCCAGTTACCATCATAAGATAATACGAAAAAAAAATCTATATATTCTTCTTTTATATCCTATTTATTTTATATTAAAAATTGAAAATTATTATTATTGAATTCGTAATGTGTATATAAAATTATTGTAAAATATAAATTTTAAATTAAAAATAAAAAAATAGAAAAAAAATCTATAGGTTAGTAGAAATTATATGAAAAGAAAACTATCGAATTTCGCTTAAACCCATTCATGGCTGAGCGATCACTTTCAGAGGCAAGAAGGTCTTTTCTTTTTGTTTTCAATCAAAGGACTTAGAGGTATACAAACGTGACCAATAGAAGTCAGCAACAGCGCAACATTTACGTCCGATAGGAATCTTACCTACTTGCCAAACGGAACGAACGAAATACAAAATCGTTGTTTGTTGCTTGCATTTTGATGATGAATTGCAGAAGTCCTATCAAGGATTTTGCATTGCATTACACGCCACGTAAAGTTCTGGCGTCTCTGGAGAGGCACACGCACATAAATTGAAAATGTAGTTGCGACGAAGTTCATAACAACATCGCGATGAATTTAAATGGGTAACTTAAAGTAACAGTTGTAGAGTTGTCCGTGTTAGGGGAGTGTGGAAGGAAGGGCAGAGTTCTGCGTCAAAATATCTTATTCCATCATACTCCAGATGAATTTAATAATTCAGCCGAGAAATCTCCTCTATTCTCGCGGAAGCAAATTAACCAAAAGCATAACTCCACCGTCCCCCCAATTTCTATCTTAATCTAGCGCTTAATATTTAATAATATCAAGGAGTTTAACCCTAAAATTTCGATTTTACTTGAGGATTATAAAGACACAAGAACGAATAAGATAGAAAAAAATAAAGAATAATGATTACATTAAGTAAGGCATTTAAAACTGAACGGAATTGAATTTCGCGCGGTAATGTTTTCTGGGCTTTTGCTCCATTCATACCTACTCTCTTTTATTATTTTTTTTTCTTGCCGCTGCTGCCGTTTCTTCTTATTTTTCTTTGCAGGACGTTGGGGGAGAACGTTATTAATTATGAAATCTTAAAACTCATTTGTTTGTTGCGAGTTAATTAATTAGAAAAAAGGAATGGGACGGAGACGACCGAACAGAAGAGAAGTGAAAGCGAGAGGAAGGGAAAAAAATATAATAAACTCGTTGTCTCTTCTGCACGGCGCAATGCGATGGGGGTATAATTTATAATGCAAAGAACCGATGTTTATTAGTTTTAAAATGCATTTGTCTTCCGTTTAATTATATCTTGTCCTTTATATGGGGAACCATTAAGAGGCTGCGAGTTTCGGGGAAAACACGAATTGATTGATTATTTTTGGTCCATCTTAATAGTGTCATAAGCATCGAACGAGGTAAATCGAAACAAACAAACAGAAATGAGAGAGAGAGAGAAGAAAGCAGGATGGAAATGATGCAACCCCTTCCTCCTCCCTTCCGCCCCGGGGGTGGCCAAATGCCGCAAATTGCTTCTCGCGTCTCCTCTTCATTCTTTCTTTTCACTTAATTTCAGCAACGCCATTTTGCATATGTATGAATGTTGCCGTATGCACGAGGCTCGCTCGATTGGCTCCGTCCGAAGATCAAGAGAGAAAAAGAGAGAGAGAGAGCGAAAGAGAGAAAGAGCCACAGCAATTTTTGTAATTCGTATAATTTGCGCGGCGAAATTATGGCCCGAGGCCTTCGATGCCGGAGACTGAAATTATTGAGAATATGGCATCGGTTTGTTATTGTTTATTTTATATTGGAGATTCTTCTCCGCTCTTCGTCCTCGTCTTCTTCGTCTTCCCACTTCAACCTCTTCTCGATCTTCCTCTCTTCAACATCATCCTCTTCTTTGGCGATCTACCGTCATTATGCATAACGAATTGGCGAAATCATTCCGAGCGAGCACACGATGAAAGCGATTTACTAAAACGATAACCACCGATCGATCCCTTCGAGGATAAAACTCTGTCCAACCAAACCCAAAATTAATATTTCACAACGCAACATTCTTTTTTCACGTTCATTTCCATCACTATCTAATCCAACTTTTAATATCAACTACACATTTACAGTTACAAATCCAATAAATGATTATTTTAAAATCAACCAAAACAAACCAATCCAATTAAAATCTTATTTTTTTTAGTTGCAATACAAATGGTTAATAGTCCATACAGAATAAATGCATACAACTTGTTTATATAACAAATTATCGAATTAACATCTCCAGACTTAACTTAATTAATATTTATCTGCGTCTTACCACTATATCTGTGCACTGTTCATAAAAGCAGCAACGTTCGCAATTAACAGATTCTCATTAGTACAAAGTGAATTGATAAAAATCAAATGGTTTCCTAGTAGAAAACGTTTCTGCGTTCGTTTCGTTATTTACACACTCATACACGTAACATACATTCATATGCACAACATATATGTATTTATCCACACATAATATTTTTCCGTTTCCTTCCTAATTAATTTAATGTAAATTTCGCAGAAATTGCGTGCACCGCGTTATTTATTTCTCCTGCTCCGCACAATACAATATTTTTGCGAAATTCATTCATCACATTATTCAAATCTGACTGTGTTTTATTTATTCAAATCAAAGGTAATAAATTTGAAAAGAATGAATAAAAATGAAGAATGTATAAGAGTGAGAACGATCAAATAAGATCGGCGGATTTATAGTTCATAACTTTATTTATAAACAACAATTAATGGTAACGGATTCATTCATTAGTGAGTTTCTATATTTTTTTTATATATTATTTCATCATTTCAATAATATAATGAAAAGTTATTAATTGTTGTATATTACATATTCGAACAGATCGATATTACTGAAATTATGATTTTTCCATACAATTCATGATTTATTAATGCATAAATCATAGTTAATGAAGGAAATAAGTATATTCAATAATTAATGTGACAAGGCAATATTTTTAATTGCTAATTAACTTCTTTAGATATTGAATATTTTGTTTTAATTGAAATATTACAAATATACCAAATTCTATTCATATCACTAAAATTTTATTAAAATAAATTGTAATTGATTAAAATAATAATATAAAAAAAGACGAATGTATTCATTGAATTTCGTTTAAAAAACAGTGTTAATTACAAGTCAAATTATGTTAGTTGTTTATTGAATACACAATGCATACCATAAAATTATTACTATGAAAAAAAAGCATGTTTTAATTGAATTATATATTTTAATTAGAACATGTAAGATATGCGAGTGATTGTTCTCTAATTAAATTAGTCACCCTGTCACTGAGATAGTATTGATTAGGTGTGAAAATAAAGTATTTTTTCTCAGAGAGAAAAAAAAAAGGTTGATGGATGTTTTTTTTGCCTTCAATCCTATACGTACGTATATAAGTTAATGTGTGTAGAGAGAAAAAGAGAATATAAAAATTATATATATATAAAAAATAATTACGGTGTGAATATTTAAATGCAGACAGTTTCCTACAATGCACTATTTGCTCTTCCCCATAGATTCGCGTAGCTGTTTTGTTACAGTAGAGCAGTTAATTAGAATATTATCTGCATCTCACGATACGTGTGTGAGTGTGATGTGTTGCTATTAAAATTGGATGCGTTCTTTGTGGTTTCTTTTGTTCCATTCCAAAAGCAGCGTTGGGTCAATTCGAAAATGCTGCGTTCATAATGGATGATGGTAATTGGTGGTAAGCGCAGGTGATGTGAGGAATTAATTAAAAAAAAAAGAAGAAAAAGAATGTATGTATTTTCGAGAAGGAAAGCGTAAACATTATTTCAGTTGCCGTTCGAAAACCGAAATGCGTTTTCCTTTATTTTTTACGTATTCCCATCGGAAAATCTATATCCAATCGAAGCATTTATATGAAGTTTATAACATATGAGCGAGTATTAATATTGAATTATGCCGCGCGGTGCAGCTGTTACATAAACCAACCGCACCGGTAACCTCATTTTGGCAAACCTCGTGAAGCATATACACATATTATAAATACACACACATAACACGGTGTGAGTGTGTGAGAGAGAGAGAGAAAGATAGACCGTATATTCAGTTTATACGCTTTTTAATATTATTATTGTTATTAATAGCGGGGGCTCCTGGAGAGGTACTAAAAGAAGAGAATGGATAAAAAGGAAATTGTTTCATATAGATACAGTTTTTTTTTATTATTATTATATATTTTTTTTGGTCGGGGTATATTATATTTTTCGAGTGCAATGAGGCAAAACGCACTTTTGTCTGCTAGGACAAATGGGAAAAGGGCGCCTCTGCATGTACATAAATATAATCCGATCGGTAACAAAGGGCGAAGCTACTTTGTATCTGTAATGCATAAAACGAGAAGAGCACCCCTAACTGAAAATGAAAGAGCAGAAAAAGCAGATTGCGTGTGTGTGTGTATGAGAGAGAGAGAAATAACTGGAGCGAGAAGAAAGAGATCCATTTCGGGCTAACAAAAAATATATATATAATAATATGAAAACAGCCCATCTAGTTGCGTAACAATTATACCTTTTTATCGTACACGCACACCTCAAGACCGCATAATTACCATTCAATGCTCATAATAGTAAATAGTATCGTGGTTTATTATCGCAATAATAACTGAATGCCATTCCTATATCATTACAATGCATTGTTTGATCTGAGAAAAACTTCTTGCTATTAAAACAATAATTTTATTTATTATTTATTGCTTGATGTAGAACAATTTAATAATTTACATATGTATTTATTTAATTGATTTTAGATTTTTACTTTAAATCGTCCAAAAATATGTGATAAGAACGTAATCATTTGTGTATGCTTTTGCAATAGAATATTTTACAAAATTTCAATAGAAACCAACATATGTTTATTTCTCTATATATTAAAAATGAATTATATAATATTCATTAAAGTGTAAGCATTAATATTCTAAATTTTGTAATAAAGTAAAATAGAATAATATTAATTTTTAAAACTATATAAAAACATAATAAATCAATTATATCTTATGTATAAAACTATAGTTTCTATAAATTAATAAATGTTTCGTATACTTTCTTGTATAATAATATAAGTATTTACAATTGTATTAATTTAATATTAAATTTGTTGATTTTTATAATTATTCTAAAACAATTTAGTGTAATTAATTAGATTAGACAATTTGTGCAATTTAAATAAATCGTTTGATGCAAAAGCCGCGAAGTGAAATAAATAAAACGAAATTGGTTTTTCATGTAATCCAATTATTGTGAGTGGATTTATCCTTTTTGTCGTGATTGCTTCCGTTGCGTAAAAAGAAAATGCGCGAAATTCACGTGGAAAACGGAAAATGCAGTTACATCCGATTCTCAGACTATGGTTATGAACTAGATCCGAACGAAGATTAATCGTCGTACTTTCTACTGTGCATTTCTAGCCGCAAATTGCGGAAACGCAAGAATTGTGCTAATGAGATAAACATAGTTAATATGTGATTGTTCCCTGGGAGCCGTAGCGACATGTAAAGTAGTCGTTAATTATGAGGATTTATATCATATATCCTGAGTAGAAAGAAGTGAGGCCTTCGAGTGTGTGTATATATCATTTGTGCAGATACGTGTATATTATATATTTTGTGTTGTGATCAAAAGTTAGTTCATTAGTGGAAACCTAACTAATATTTCATTTCGGGCTGTAGACGAGAAGCGAGGCAGCGGATGAAGATGAAGAGGATGAAGATGAGAGATGGAAGAGGAGAGCACGAGAGAACGAGTTGCTAATGGCGGTTGTGAAATAAGATATCAAGACATGCAATGATACCGCAGAAGAACATAAATTTGTCGGGTTCGGTTAATAAGGATTGCGGGGTGGGCCTCGCATTGTGTATTTAATTAGAATGATTCAAACAGTCAAAATACGGCGTTTGCGTGTGCCGTCCTGCTGGTACAACAGAGCAGAGCGGTGTATGATGCAGCGCGGAGGAGGATGCTGGTATTTCGGGCTTCGAGGTTTAAACCCGAATGAATGGGAGAACCCCCAGCAAATACACGAAAACCGTGTTACTACCCACCGGAATCGGAATACAGGAAGCGCATGACGACTGCGAGGGAGACAAATTCATTCAACAGACAGAGAAACCAAATGGAATTCCCTCGGGATGAACCAGACGGTTTCATAGTAGTACTAGTACTACCACTGCACAAACCCGACTCACCCACCCCGCATTCAATGAGAGAGAGTGAGAGTGAGAGAACCTTTTGTGCCACAACCTGTGGATTCCAAATAAATCTCGTCGTCCGCAACAGTTTCCGCAATTCCGTAGGCCCTTTTTCCGCTTGCCGTCGCATCGCGTTAAACGCCCTGCGGCCCCTGAGGCTTCGGCCCCGAAAGAGATTTATACACTGACCCCATATAAATTACACGGCCATTTAATGGCGAAAGGCGTAACTGTCAACTGCATATTTATTTAAGGATCGAAGAGTAGAAGAAGGAGAAGAAAAGAGAAAAAAGTAAATAAAAATGCGCGACGATCTTTGATTTAACGCGCGACCCAACAAAGCGATACACATTTGTATACTTTGTGTGCACCTATTTGCTTAGCGGACGCCAGCAACCATAAAAACGGACCCATAAAAATATTCGCGAACTCGAAAAATGCATCGCGAAAATAACACCGACGAACACGTTTAATAACGAACATTCGGTGGCCGCATCTTTTTTAAAAGCCAGACCAGAAAATAAAAATAAATTGAAGAAGAAAACAAGCCGAAATAAATATAAAACTGCCTCGTTTTTCATGTGCTATTCATTTCCCCAAACGTACATTTCCACTTTACAACTCTTCCCCAAAACAAAACTCATTTCGAATAACAATTAACCTTTTTTAATTGTTTATGAACCGCGCAACTCTTAAATTAACGTTACACAAACTAAACCCATTTATTTATTCAACATATCAACGTGTTATTTTCCCTATTTACTATAATCAACTTCTCATTTAACTCTAACAAGATATTTAGTGTATATACAAAAAAAAAGTATAAATTATGATAATAATTATTTTCCAAACAGGAATAGTTTAATTCTTTTTATATCCAAAATATGATTATATTAAATAATACTCTATAAGAAAAATATTTTGTAGTAATTTGAAAAAATATCAACAATTATTTAAAAAAAAATATATATTTCATATTTTAAAAGGTTTTTTTATATCACTGATATAACATTAAATATATTTTGTAGCAGTAAATATGAAATAATCACGGACTTGTAAAGCATACAAACTATTAAATTAAGCATTTCGAAAGTATAAACGTTATAGAGAAAAAGGTTAAAATAAGAAGAAAAACAAAATTTTCACAGCGATTTGATCGCTATTAACTTGAAGCAATTTAATGCCGACTGAAATTAATTAATTAAATTAAAGTAAATCGTGGAAAAAGCGTTGGGCTTGCCCACATCTAGATTTCTAAATTTACAAGTTACACTTGAGATTAAATATCAATTTATCTCGGAAATTAACCGTTCGAACGAGTATTTGCCTGGAAAACGAGCGCATTTCTTCATCAAGACGAAGACGGAGGATGCATTAAAAGGAGAAAACAACAAAGTGTAACGTTAAATATATTAAGCGATTTTACGACAAATTAATGAAGCGTAAAATAATTAAAAAGAACTTCTGATCTGCGAGCAGAATCGAGATAATTATGAGATCGGGTAGCTCGAGGTACAAATTAATACCTGAAAACCTGCCCTTCTATTAATAATTTATAGTGAATAACAACATTTCTCATTCGCATCTTCGATATATGCGGCGCGCATTCTCCGTAATTAAAATAATCTTTATTTCAGTGGAAATAATGCGACAGTGAGTTGTTATTATCAATTTTTTTTTAAGTGTTATCGAGTTATTAGTGGATATTTCATGGGTTTCATTAAAACACTTTTCGTATTGTTTTTCTTGTGGCGTGGGTTGTGAAACTGCGGTAATAAATAAATGCGATAATTATAATATTTCGGGTGTTGAGATAATGCAATGTATCCAATATATTCGATAAAAACAAGCAATAAATGTATTAGAAGAGCGAAACAATATCAAATAACAATTAAACACCTGTGTTTGTGCTGTCTCTTATCAATGTAATATTTAATAAATTACACACGTAATAAAACGGCATTCGATTGTAATAATAACATTCCGGGTTTTTGGCGGAATGGGAATGAGAAATATTGATTTTCTTCGTGTGAGATTAAAAAGGAACGAATTCGGTTGCTGCTGTTGCTGGATGATTCAGTTAATGCGTATGCAAGCGAGGGAGATGAAAATCCCCCTTGTTTCATTGCAATTAGAATCGTTTCGAGGAGGGTCGGAGATGCCGATTGCTGGCCTAGTTACATAACAACATAACGTAATGCTCAGACACGTACCTGGCTGTGGTGCAGTCTCTGTAGAGGGTGTCGAAGTCTTTGCAGGAGAGCAGCTTGCAGCGGTTGACTCCCGGCTGGATGGCGCCGAGTCCTCTAAGGATTCGCACTTGTTCCACGTTGCAGACTAAGGGGACGATGTCGAGGCGCTTGAGCTTCGTGTAAACTGTGTGGAGGCCGCCGACCAGGTGCTTGAGGAAGAGTTCGAAGGCCTGCGGCAGACACAGCATCGTGTCGCCGGCGATTATGAAAGCGGCGACCTTTTGGCCGCGGTAATCTACCAGTTTGCACTCGTTGGCAGTTGGGTCTGAGGTGGAGATCGGCGGCGGACTGTTGTAGGAACGCGGTGGACCGTGGTGAGCCATCAGGTCTAGGGGATTGTGCAAAACACCGAGTGAGTTCAGGAGTCCGAGACCCGGGGGATGAAGATGGCCAAGACCCATGCTTCTGACCAAATTGGCTGTGGACACCGGCGGCGGACTTAGTGGATGTGCCATGGACATCGGAGGACCTAGGGGACTGGCTTGACGCGGACTGTGCACTTGATTGTGGTTATTGTTGTTGTTATTGTTGATTGGAGAGGATGGTGGTTTGACGGCTACAGCCGGGGATCCGGAAGACGCGTGGCTACTATGATCTGAGTCCATTCCCGTATTGTCCATCATCGCGCGCTACGCACTCCTCGTCAAGAGATCAACACACTTCAAAAGCACTGCACATATACGGATGGTTACAGGGAGACGAATACTTCGCAATCTATTCTATCACTGACTGGCCTTTCGGAGAAGAGTGTTGCTTCGAAGGGGACAGCAAAAGACAGTTACAGATACAGTCGTGGCAACTGGAGTGAACAGATGGATCTGTAATAGTCTCTGTAGCTGTGAGGGTGATTCCGATTGTTTGATTGTCGGGCGGGGCGGTGCGCGCTCACCAACCAACCTGGAGGAAGCACGGACACAACCGGTACACTCGCAGGATACAAATGTAATAAATAAAAACATTTCGAAAAACTGATGCAAGTGTTTGGAGGCGGTCGCAGCCGCCTGTCACGCCCTCCGACTTCCATTGGTCGCGGCCGGGTGACGCTCCTCTCCCATTGGCGCCCCACCACTCACCGACGCCTCGCACCCGAACACGCCCCGCGCTACTGGAAGAACTTCGTTTCTTTGTAAGTCCTCGAGGGCGGATGCAGGAGAACTTGAAATATGAGTTGTGACGTATTGATAAAGAATGTCACCGGCCTGTCGTTGCGGAATCAATACATAAGGTGCGGTATGGATACATTAGAAAAACTTCCATTCCTCCTCTTTCTTTTTCCTTCACTAACTTGCAAAAAAAATCGCCAAATTTACTAAAATTATCTGTAATTTGCATAAATCTACAATATTTATTTTTCAACTATGCTTTAAATCTAAAAAAAAATAAAATAAATTCCACATAAGATTTAATTATTAATAGCAAATTAAT
>NW_017100078.1:24044-27200 GCF_001412225.1 Nicrophorus vespilloides | reverse complement strand
TATGTATATTAAACATAAATATTTGGAGAATAAAACGTGTATTTGAGCATGACTGTAGCTCTTCTAGATTTCTTGTAATTCGAGGTCAAAGTTAAGAAATTGAAACATTAAGCTTTGAGAAAGTAGTTTCTTCAGTTTTTAATGTTTTTCTCGAAATCTACCAAAGACATTTATATGATTGAATATGTATATTAAACATAAATATATGGAGAATAAAACGTGTATTTAGACATAACTGTAGCTCTTCTATATTTCTTGTAATTCGAAGTCAAAGTTGATAAATTGAAACATTAAGCTTCGACTAAGCAGTTTCTTCAGTTTTTAATATTTTTCTCGAAATCTACCAAAGACATTTATATGATTGAATATGTATATTAAACATAAATATTTGGAGTATAAAACGTGTATTTATACAAACTGTAGCTCTTCTAGATTTCTTGTAATTCGAGGTCAAAGTTGAGAAATTGAAACATTAAGCTTTGACGAAGTAGTTTCTTCAGTTTTTAATGTTTTTCTCAAAATCTACCAAAGACATTTATATGATTGAATATGTATATTAAACATAAATATTTGGAGAATAAAACGTGTATTTGGGCAAGCTGTAGCTCTTCTGTATTTCTTGTTATTCGAGATCAAATTTGAGAAATTGAAACTTTATGCGTTGAGAAAGTAGTTTCTTCAGTTTTTAATGTTTTTCTCGAAATCTACCAAAGACATTTATATGATTGAATATGTATATTAAACATAAATATTTGGAGAATAAAACGTGTATTTGAGCATAACTGTAGCTCTTCTAGATTTCTTGTAATTCGAGGTCAAAGTTGAGAAATTAAAACATTAAGCTTTGACAAAGTAGTTTCTTCAGTTTTTAATGTTTTTCTCGAAATTTACCAAAGACATTTATATGATTGAATATGTATATTAAACATAAATATTTGGAGAATAAAACGTGTATTTATACATAACTGTAGCTCTTCTAGATTTCTTGTAATTCGAGGTCAAAGTTGAAAAATTGAAACATTAACCGTCGACAAAGCAGTTTCTTGCGTTCGAAATCCGCGTTCGAAATATTAAATAAAAGACTGAAAATATATACTTTTTGATGCAGATCAAAGAAACGGTTGTTTTTTCTGTCTTTGAAATTATTTTTTTTTTCTGAAAGTTAGGTTTTGAATATTCAATCAATAGTTTTAATGGGAAATGGAAATTGCGCGGAGCGTATGTAATATATACGCATTAGGGTTTATTTTAGGGGTGGGTTTTCCGATGTGAGGGCTGCGCCGGTTATATTATATTTATTCATGAGGCATAAGTCAAGAAATGCGAAATCCGTTTATACAATTGGTCTGGCAATCAATTGCACACGTACGGTTAAAATTCATTCATTCATTTCAGATTTCCATAATTTTCAGGCAAGACATTCGATTGAGCTCAGAATGTAGATGAGGTTTCATTAAACATTGTTACTTCCACCGGTAAATCAACATGAAAATTAATTAATTAAATGAAAAAAAAATCACGTTTATCAGATGGCGTTCTTTATGTGATATCTCAAAGGTGTATTTTAGCAGAAACTTTCCTGTACATAACTTGGTTTGTGAAGACGACGAGGGTGGAAAGGGATAAGCAAAGGATAAACAGTGGATTACTTCATCATGATGATGACGATTCGAGTGCGCGAAAGCGAAATTAATAGTCTCGGCCGCAATCCCGTCACAATATTAATTACTTTTCACAATATAATTAACAGTCGCAGACCATCGCTTATTTTACACGCCCTTTCGTGAAGATTCCTTCTCCCTTGTGTTTCGCAGAGAGATTTTAATTGCATTTTAATTACGTCCCTTTTTTTAATGCTTTTCTTTTTGGTTTTTGTGTGTGTGTGCGTTTGTTAATTGCGAAGCTATTTGCAGGAAAATGCGCGGACGGGATTAGGTTTTTCATATAAATCGCACGTGCACGATGTCGCTGCAGGATTTATGTAATGATACTTGCGATTCCAACGAAGAAAAATCTCATTATTCAATTGCAGTTTATCTCTTTTTCTCCATTTCCTCGATCCTATTTATTTTTAATTGCAGAGTTAAAATTTTAATTACCACTTTTAATTACTATTGAATTTGTAAAGAAGAAAATATAAATTGTAATTTGTTTCAATGCTATATGAAATATTTCATAATTCAAGTATTTAGAACAATCATTTTAAGTGTACTAATTTTGTAGAAATTTTACATAACAATTTAGCGATTTTTTTCGAAATCTACAAAAGAAATTTATATGATTGAATATGCAAATTAAACACAAATATTTAGAGAATAAAACGTGTGTTTGGGTATAACTGTAGCACTTCTGGATTTCTTGTAATTTGAGGTCAAAGTTGAAAAATTGAAACATTAAGTGTCAACAATGCTTCAGTTTGAATGTGAATGATTGAATGAGAATATTTATGGGTATAGTTGTCGCTCTTCTGAATTTCCTATAGTCTAGGGTCAAAGTTGAAAAAAAAAGGTCGAATTAAGTAAAAAAGTAGATTGTGCAATTTTTATTTAATAATTTAAACGTTCATCCAATTTCGATACTGTTTTTTTTTTCTCGTTATTATCGTCGTCATGTGAACACCAAGCAAACAAGTGCAATTTTAAAAACAACAAAGCGTACACTGTCACGTTTCGAACAGTGCGAAAACAAACGAGTGAGAAAAAAATTATATGTGCTTCGACATTGCTTCTTTTTTTTTCTATTTTGCAATTTGTATTTTAATTGAATCATGTTTGTGACGAAAAAAAAAATATTTAAAAAAAAAAATGTGTGTATGTATTATTTGGTAGGATTCAATTAATATTTTGATGCAGTCGATTAATTGACGCATTTCTAGAATATTTGTACAGAAAAAAAAAAGCAAAATAATAATTCGTAAAATTTGTTTTGTTTTGTCAATATTTTTATTTATATAGAAATATTCATTGATAAAAGATAATTTGAAAAAAACTTTCACTCATTACTGAATTATATAAAGTTTTTCCTGGATTTCTTGTAATTCGAGGTCAAAGTTGAAAAATTGAAACAAACAAAAGGTTCAACAAAGCAGTTTCTTCAGTTTTTAGTGGTTTTCTCGAAATCTACCAAAGACATTTATATGATTCAATACGTAAATTG
>NW_017100078.1:23828-24028 GCF_001412225.1 Nicrophorus vespilloides | reverse complement strand
GTCAAAGTTAAAAAATTGAAACATTTAACTTTTAAAATTTATTTTGTTTTGTCAATATTTTTATTTATATAGAAATATTCATTGATAAAAGATAATTTGAAAAAAAAACTTTAACTCATTACTGAATTATATAAAGTTTTTCCTGGATTTCTTGTAATTCGAGGTCAAAGTTGAAAAATTGAAACATTAAGGTTCAACAA
>NW_017100078.1:21439-23803 GCF_001412225.1 Nicrophorus vespilloides | reverse complement strand
CTTTTGGATTTCTTGTATTTCTAGGTCAAAGTTGAAAAATTCAAACATTAAGCTTCGATAAAGCAGTTTCTTCAGTTTTTATTGTTTTTCTCGAAATCTACCAAAAACATTCATATGATTCAATATGTAAATTAAACACAAATATTTGGAGAATAAAACGTGTATTGGGCATAACTGTAGCACTTCTGGATTTCTTGTAATTTGAGGTCAAAGTTGAAAAATTGAAACATTAAGTGTCAACAATGCTTCAGTTTGAATGTGAATGATTGAATGAGAATATTTATGGGTATAGTTGTCGCTCTTCTGAATTTCCTATAGTCTAGGGTCAAAGTTGAAAAAAAAAGGTCGAATTAAGTAAAAAAGTAGATTGTGCAATTTTTATTTAATAATTTAAACGTTCATCCAATTTCGATACTGTTTTTTTTTTCTCGTTATTATCGTCGTCATGTGAACACCAAGCAAACAAGTGCAATTTTAAAAACAACAAAGTGTACACTGTCACGTTTCGAACAGTGCGAAAACAAACGAGTGAGAAAAAAATTATATGTGCTTCGACATTGCTTCTTTTTTTTTCTATTTTGCAATTTGTATTTTAATTGAATCATGTTTGTGACGAAAAAAAAAATATTTAAAAAAAAAAATGTGTGTATGTATTATTTGGTAGGATTCAATTAATATTTTGATGCAGTCGATTAATTGACGCATTTCTAGAATATTTTTACAAAAAAAAAAAGCAAAATAATAATTCGTAAAATTTGTTTTGTTTTGTCAATATTTTTATTTATATAGAAATATTCATTGATAAAAGATAATTTGAAAAAAACTTTCACTCATTACTGAATTATATAAAGTTTTTCCTGGATTTCTTGTAATTCGAGGTCAAAGTTGAAAAATTGAAACATTAAGGTTCAACAAAGCAGTTTCTTCAGTTTTTAGTGGTTTTCTCGAAATCTACCAAAGACATTTATATGATTCAATACGTAAATTGAAGATAAGTATTCAGGGAATAATACGAGTATATGGGCATAACTGTAGCTATACTGGATTTCTTGTAATTCGAGGTCAAAGTTGAAAATTTTAAAATTTATTTTGTTTTGTCAATATTTTTATTTATATAGAAATATTCATAGATAAAAGATAATTTGAAAAAAACTTAACTCATTACTGAATTATATAAAGTTTTTTTTTCAATATTTCTATAAGAATTAGATGTAGAAATTGAATATGAACAATCCAACTCTTGTAGAAATATACAAAAATACTTTTGAAAACTTTGTTATTTTATTCAAATCTATTTTTAAACAGGTTTTTGAACAGTTTTCTAATATAAATAATGAAGTTTAATAAACAATAAAAAAAACTTAAGAAATTTAATTGAAAAATTACCATTTTTAATAAAAATTCACACATTTCTATTACATGTTTGCATATGAAAATTTTAGAAAATAAAAATGTGTAGAAATTGGATGAAAATAGTTAATAACAAGTTTAAACACATGTAAAATAGATGTTAGAACTGATTGAATTGTGCAGCTTTGATATTGATAAAGTAAACTATTAATTTAAATTGATCGTAGATAGAAACGGTCGATGCAATTACAGTTTGTTCGGTGGTTTTTGCGAGGAGATCAAACATCGGAGGTGCACGCCATTCGATAATTCATAAATTGCACCATTACGTAACCGTGAGCAAACTGTAATTTATTTCTGCGCGAGTTGCTTTGCAGTGCAAATACCGCGAGAAGAGAACATTTAGATCTTTACTATATAAAGTCTATGTGTATATATATAGAGATATAGAATGTACAGGGTTTTGGAATGAAGGAAGGACGAAAGTAATTTGCAGTTTTTGGAAGTGGATTACCGTAAGGGCAAATGATTTCACGTGGGGGAAACGAATAGGAAGAGTTTCTGCAGACATCGAGTGTGCTGTGTGTGTGTAAGTTGTGGAGAGAGAAAAGTCTAATAATAAAAGGGAAGTTAAAACGAAACTGAGGGAATCAACTAGTAGGATTGCGTGAGATGCCCAATCAACCGGAAAAAAAACAGAGAAGGCTTTGCAGCATATAGATTGGTGGATTACAGATTTCGTATTTCCTCCACCCTTCATCGCTTTTCTTATTATTGTGGTTGCAGCATCCATAAATCAATATGTATAAATTTCGACGTGTCATTTAATAGGGGCAATGATCTGGCATGTAAGGATTAATAGAAGTAGACTCGAGTCTTCTCTCCTCCGATCTGCGGCAAGACAACAACAACAAGAGGGAAACAGTGGGAAGACGGACAGATGCGCTTCTCTGTTGACCTGTCTAATGGAACAGACATGTTCTTTAAGGTTTACACAAAAACCTTTTCTTATAC
>NW_017100078.1:17609-21422 GCF_001412225.1 Nicrophorus vespilloides | reverse complement strand
ATTTTTGTTATAAATCGTTTTTATTTTCTTTATTCAAGAAAAAACGACGCATTTTTATATCAAATTCATTAATTTTATACTAAATTTTTTCACTTATAAATCATCAGTAATGTTAGTACAAAAATTAAACCCAATATTTTTCTTTTCTTATACAATAATCTCAATAATTAACTTAATTAATCTTATTTTAAAGAAAAAATACAAATAATCAAATTGTTAATACTATTTCACAAAACTTGTAATCTTTATAAGTATAAGAAAGTATTGAAAAGCTATTTAAGAATTGTGCTGTGAACATATTTTTATTAAAATAATACAGAATTTTATCTGAACATTTGAAGAAAATAGTAACGCTTCTTTTATGACATTATATATTTAGACTAAATTTGTATGCTACATAGAAACTTTTTCTTATACAATCATCTTAATAATTACTTTTAATAAAAAAATAAATATACAAGGTGGCGCAAAAATAATGTCATAATTTGAATTGGCTGCCATTTTGTTTTATTTGAAAAAAAGAGCTCTATTTTTATCAAAAGTTTATATGAAAGTGTAAAATTAGTGAAAAATACCAAAGGAAGAAGTCTGATCTTGTTAGATCTGGCGATCTGGACGGCCAGTTCAAATCTCCAAAACGGCAGATCTCTCGATCTGTAAATTGGTGTCTCAAAAACTCCATAATTTCCACGTTCTTGAGGTGTGTATCACTCCATGGCTTATTAGCAACTAATTCACTATATATCTACATCATAAATGTCAAAGTACAGTGACATTTGGCGCCATCTGCAAAAATGGCGGCCAATTCAAAATATGACATTACTTTTGCGCCACCTTGTACATTTCTGTATTACTATAAATCTTTAAATAATTTATTATTAATTAGATTTTCAGAAAACTTGTACTCTTTATAACTATAAAAATGCATGTGTTTAGAAGTATTTTTAGAAGATATTTAAGATTTGTGCAGTGAACAAATAGTGAAGAAAATAGTCACGCTTCTTTTAGGACATTTTATAATTAGACTAAATTTTTTATTCTACAAAGTAACTTTTTTGGTTTCTTATACAATAATATTAATAATTAATTAATTTAGTCTTATTTAAATGAAAAATTACATATAAATTAATGTAATTCTATAAATCATCAAAAAGATTATTATTAAATTGAAATTTTCACAAAACTTGTAATCTTTAGAAGTATAAAAAAAACTATGAGTTTGTAAGACGACTTTTAGAAGATATTTAAGAATTGTACAGAGAATATATTTTTACTTAAATTTCTGCTGAAAATTTGATTCATTTTAATGAAAAGTTATATATAAATTAGTATAAATCGAAAAATTAATGTAATTCGATAAATCATTAAAAAGATTATTATTAATTGAATTTTACAAAACTTGTAATCTTTATAACTATAAGAATGCATGTGTTAGAAGTATTTTTAAAAGATATTTAAGATTTATGCAGTGAACATATTTCCTTTAAAAAATTATTGAATTTCAAGAAAATAGTCACATTTTATAATTAGACTAATTTTTTTTTCTATAAAGTAAATTTTTTGTTTTCTTATACACTAAATTAATAATTAATTAATTTAGTCTTATTTAAATGAAAAATTACATATAAATTAATTAATTTGATAAATCATCAAATGATGATTATTAAATTGAAATTTTCACAAAACTGTAATCTTTATAAGTATAAAAAAAACTAAGAGTTTGTAAGACGACTTTTAGAAGATATTTAAGAATTGTACAAGAGAATATATTTTTACTTAAATTTCTGCTGAAAATTTGATTCATTTTAATGAAAAGTTATATATAAATTAGTATAAATCCAAAAATTAATGTAATTCGATAAATCACTAAACATATTATTATAGAATTGAAATTTTCACAAAACTTGTAATCTTTATAAGTATAAAAAAAACTACGAGTTTGTTAGACGACTTTTAGAAGATATATAAGAATTGTACAGAAAATATATTTTTACTTAAATTTCTGCTGAAAATTTGATTCATTTTAATGAAAAGTTATATATAAATTAGTATAAATCGAAAAATTAATGTAATTCGATAAATCATTAAAAAGATTATTATTAAATTGAAATTTTCACAAAACTTGTAATCTTTAGAAGTATAAAAAAAACTAAGAGTTTGTAAGACGTCTTTTAGAAGATATTTAAGAATTGTACAGAAAATATATTTTTACTTAAATTTCTGCTGAAAATTTGATTCATTTTAATGAAAAGTTACATATAAATTAGTATAAATCGAAAAATCACGAACTTTGTTTATTGGTTATAGAAAATTTTGTAATTTCTTTAATTTATAATATTCAAAAACATGTTACTTTTTGCATTATTTGAGAAATAAAAATATGTGAATCTTGAATGATTCGAAGAAGATATTTAAGTGTAGGATTATTTTTTTTTTGGGGACGTAATCAGAGATCGTTTCCGTGATTATGCTCGGATTAAAATGGGGGGCGAAACGAGAATGACAAAAAAAAGGGGTGCGAAAAGCTGTCGAATCCGCGGCGCGAAGCAATCCTGAAAGCTCGACGCCTCTCATTGTTGACATAATTACATATTAAAGAATCATTTCGAAAAGGGAATTAAGTTAAAACCCTCTCGCAGTTGGCTTCTCTCACTCCATCATCTCTCTCACTTTCTCACATCCACTGTAGACTCACATTCTATCTCTCTCTCTCTCTCTTTATCCGGGAACAAGTAGTATTTTATATTTGATTCAATTAGCCGGATGGAAATGGGATTGCAGAGAAATTGAATCTTTCTAATTGAAGCTTCGGGTGTTAAAAGCCCCGCGCGCGCTCTTGTTAATCGCATTTCCGGCTCTCGTTTCGAATTTGTTTAAACTTTTGTTGTTTTATTTTTCACATACACCTATTCTATATTATTTTTCTTTTTTATGTTTTTTTGGAGGGTTGCTACTATGGCCATCATACATCAAATCTGCTTCCAATTTTACGCACCCTGCGCACCCATTTTCAATTTTTTCAACCCCCCAACTCACGTTGCTTCATCATCAGGGGGTGGCTGTGGAAATGCAGGTTTGAGGAAGGATCGACGGCGGCTGCGGCAAACGTCACCGTCGTTCGAACTGTGCACGACTTAATACCATCACTACTACCGGTTGACATCTGATCCACGATATGATCTCGCCTCGCATTATTCAGTCGAAGGATTTAGAGTATCGCGAGATACATATCTCCATATTATATTACCCTGGGGAACCTTAAGCCGGGAGATAATGTATGTTAAATTATCCTCCTTATTATTCCGTTCGACGGATTGATAGTCCTGAACGAACGAAATTACGGCCGCAGCGCTCCAAAACGGATATCGCGATTCGCATCAAACTTATCTTATTCAATCCTTCTTTCTTGTTTCTTTCTTTTTTTTGCACTTGTTAACTCTCATTACGTAACTGTGCCATAACCGGATCACTTATTCGAGCGCAAATGCATATAATATCATGCATATTTTATAATAAAGAAAAATACAATTAAAATGTAGCAAACTTTCACATTTTCTGTAATTAATAATGATACACGAAATACTATTATTTCTTTGGTGCATGTAACAACATAAAGATTCTAATTATGATCCTAATAATAGAAGAAAATTTTGATAATAATAAAAATTTATAATTATCAATTTTTCTTAATTGTTAATAAAATTATTATAATTTACAATTAATGAAACCAAAACAATGTGTATTTACAATACTTTAATTATGTAAACTTTCAAAGACTGTTATTTATTCATTAATGATGATCAAAGAAAATAG
>NW_017100078.1:7381-17586 GCF_001412225.1 Nicrophorus vespilloides | reverse complement strand
TATGACATTCCACTGATACACGAAATACTATTATTTCTTTGTTGCATGTAACAATATAAAGATTCTAATTATGATCCTAATAATAGAAGAAAATTTTAATAATGATCAAAAATTTATAATTATCAATTTTTCTTAATTTTTAATAAAATTATTATAATTTACAACTAATGAAATCAAAACAATGTGTATTTACAATACTTTAATTATGTAAACTTTCAAAGACTGTTATTTATTCATTAATGATGATCAAAGAAAATAGTAACGTTTCTTTTATAACACTCCACTAATTTCGTTTTTTCTTTTCTTTTCTCAGGTAATTTCAATATTTTCAAGCAACGTAAATAATTGTAAGTATATATTATGAAATTCTTAAGATTAAACAAATAAATTTATCTTTTTTTGTTATTATTAGAACTATTTTTCTAACGATTTAAATAGAATTATTTCAACTAATTTGATAGATTTTTTTTTCTCTCAATTTATAAGGATTAATAAACTTGATCACGTTAAGCTCCATATGGCTTACACAAAGAATCCTTTATATTCAATCTGTACGGAACGTGGGAAACCAGATGGTGGAATGAAGGAAGAAAGGAGAGAAACGCGTTTAAAGTATTACGTTTTATGTGAATAAAACTAAAGCTCGAAGAACTGTTTCAAAAAGAAAATAGAAACGTTAGTTCGATTATTCCAATTATTTCATCCCATTTCTATATCAAACTTAATTAATAATGAATCTGTAATAATATTGAAGATTTTTGGACAAATTGAGTATCTTTTTGTTATTATTTAAAACTTATTAATAACAACAAAATCTGCATTTTTTTATTTAATTTTTTGATAATTTATAAATGAAAAATTAACATTAATTTCTTTCATTCTCATATTCATGAATTTTATGAAATTGTAAACGTATGTTTTTTTTTTGTATTATTTATGTTATGGTTATTTATAAATATTTGAGCGTTTGGTGGAATATTGAGGTGGAAATTGTATAGAATATGAATCGGGTTTTGTTTGAGATTGATGGAAGGACGGCTGTAGTTAATACGTGAACCTTTTACTGGGTGAATGTTTAGTTTTATGTGATTCCTGTCTGTATATTTATTTTATTTGCACAAGAAGTTTTGGCCTACTTTTTGAGATGCGGAGGAGATTTATTGGCCGCGGCTTCGGAATTAATGCTGTAAAATGTACAGTAAATTCCGCAAAGTCGGATAATGTTAAATAATTTAAACCTGTTTCCATATTGACGTGTAATATTTAATGCATCCACAACATCTCTT
This sequence comes from Nicrophorus vespilloides, assembly GCF_001412225.1. Taxonomy (NCBI): domain Eukaryota; kingdom Metazoa; phylum Arthropoda; class Insecta; order Coleoptera; family Silphidae; genus Nicrophorus; species Nicrophorus vespilloides. The sequence continues at coordinate 16,300 of NW_017100078.1, read as the reverse complement.
TTATGTGTAAGTTTTCTGCATACAATTTCTAGTAAAGATTAAAAATTTTCATTTGAAATAAGATTTTTAAAAATTTTCTTTATAAAATTTAACAATTTCTCTGATAAATAAAAATATGTGGTAAAGATTAAATAATAACTGTAATTTAAATACTTTAAGAATTAATGTTGTAAAATGTACCGTAATGAAATAAGATTTTCAACAATTTTCGTTATAAAATTTAAGAATTTCTTTGGTAAAGAGAAATTTGTGGTAAAGATTAAATAATAACTGTAATTTGGATAGTTTAAGAATTAATGCTGTAAAATGTACCGTGAATTCCGCAAAGAATAAGAATTTTCATATTTATTTGTAATAAAATAAAATTTAACAATTTTCTTCGGTATAAAAAAATTTGTGGTAATAATTAAATATTAACTGTATTTTGGATACTTTAAGAATTAAATCTGTAAAAAGTACCGTGAATTCCACAAAGATTAAGAATTTTCATATTTATTGGTAATGAAATTAGATTTTCAACAATTTTCGTTATAAAATTTAAGAATTTCTTTGGTAAAGAGAAATTTGTGGTAAAGATGTAAAATGTACCGAAAATTCCGCAAAGATTAAGAATTTTCATCTTTATTGGTAATAAAATAAGATTTTCACAAATTTTCTTTATAAAATTTACGAATTTCTTTGGTAAAGAGAAATTTGTGGTAAATATTAAATAATAACTGTAATTTGGATACTTTAAGAAATAATGCTGTAAAATGTATTGTGAATTTCACAAAGATTAATAATTTTTATGTTTTTTGGTAATAAAATAAGATTTTCATCAATTTTTTTTATAAAATTTAAAAATTTCTTTGGTAAAGACAAATTTGTGGTAAAGATTGATAATAACTGTAATTTGGGTACTTTATGAACTAATTCTGTAAAATGTACCATAAATTTCGCAAAGATTAAGAATTTTCATCTTTATTGGTAATGAAATAAGATTTTGTTTATAAAATTTACGAATTTCTTTGGTAGAGAGAAATTTGTGGTAAAGATTGATAATAACTGTAATTTGGGTACTTTATGAACTAATTCTGTAAAATGTACCATAAATTTCGCAAAGATTAAGAATTTTCATCTTTATTGGTAATGAAATAAGATTTTGTTTATAAAATTTACGAATTTCTTTGGTAGAGAGAAATTTGTAGTAAAAATTAAGAAACAGCTGGCTTTATGAACAAATTTACTAAATTATTATAACTTTTACCATTAATCCAAGGATTTGATCAATTCATATTGGGAATACATTAAAGTTTTTTTTCTTCTTCTGCAAAAAAAAAAACGTGATCATCCATCCGATGATGCAAAGATTGAGTGAGGATGCATAAGTGGCCGGAATTCTGCAAACAGTCGCGACAAAAGAAAATGAACTCTTCTCTCGTTTCTTTCCATTTGTTCTGCGGAGAGGGATATTATAAGTAGATTAAAAAAGTTCTAAAAGCTTTTAACGCGCGCGCCATCACTCAAAAATAGGTTCGCAAAGCGAAAGTTCCTCCTCTTCCCATCTTTCCTTTCTTCATCATCCTTCCGCCATCTCCTACCTATCTGCTTCGTCCTTTTCTTTTTCTTTCTTTTTTGGGAGTGTCCCCGATATTATATGCAGATTCGTCGCGCGAAAGATAGCTTAATGGAGCCTTCCCGGCGCGCGTAATTATATAATTTTAAAGTGCTCGCTTGTCCGTTCCCTTTTCCCTATTTCTCTGTATATACATTTTCTTTTCGTTTTTTTTTATATACATTTTCCCCGTTGCGAATTGTTTTTTTTTTTCGTTCTGTCCCTTCGCGCTTTATTAATAGCTTAAAAGCCCTCGCATTAACTTCCCTTTAAGCGGCCGATTAAAATTTCATCGTCGAGGTGAGATTGGTTCGTTGCCAATGTAGCAAAGGTGTCGCAAATTGCGCGGTTTTCAGCGATGAAAAGCCTACACAAAGGGATGCCCCAAACACTCATCCCTTTTATCCTACGCGAAGCGCGCGCACAACGAAATGTTTGTATGACCGAAGGTTAAGTAACGAGGACGAGGATTAATTATGTATACGGTCAGTTCCGTTGCGTCATCTGTCGAGACGTCTCCATTAGACCAGATTTTCATCTCTTCATCTCTCTTTTTCTCATTACGTTTTACGAGATCTGACTCTTTCTACCGACGTCGATGTCGACGTCTCCCGACACACGACGCCCGTTTACTTTATTAAATACTCCGTCGCGCCGGCAGCTGTCTTCCACCGCACGTGCTCCCCAATAACATCAAACAATATCCGCCGACTGACAATCACCGAAACCCAATCAATATTTCACGCAGAATACTGCCAATCTCAACTGAAAAGTGTCGAAACTCAAGAAACATATTAACTCAGTCTCTCAGTCCTTCTTACAACAAGCAAAACAAACTTGTCAATATTCAATAAACAATTCTATTGTTTTCTTAATCCACTCTTCAACTATTTTTTTGAAAGTGTCCAAAGAAATTTCTCTTTAGAAATTTTCTTTTTTAATTTTTCATAAACTTTATTTAATAATTTTCAAAATCATCCTGAAATCGTAAATAATTTTACATTTTTTCAAAATTATAGTCAAAAAATGATCATCATTAAAATATTTATAAAGTACAATATAAATTACATATAATTATCAAAATTTATATTTTTTTTACATTCTTCATAAATTTTATTTAATACTTTTCAAAATCATCATAAAAAACTTGTATTTCATTAATAATTTTACATTTTTTCATAATAGTTGTCAAAAAATGATCATCATTAAAAACTTTATAAAATACAATAGAAATTACATATAATTATCAAAATTTATATTTTATTTAATACTTTTCAATATCGTCCTGAAATCCTTCTATTTCGTAAATAGTTTAACATTTTTTTAAAATAATAGTCAAAAAATGATCATCATTAAAAACTTTATAAAATACAATAGAAATTACATATAATTATCAAAATTTACATTTTTCATAAATTTTATTTAATATTTTTCAAAATCGTCCTGAAATCCTTCTATTTCGTCAATAATTTTACATATTTTCAAAATAATAGTCAAAAAATGATTATCATTAAAACCTTTATAAGAAAAAAGCAATAGAAATTGTATATAATTATCAAAATTTACATTTTTCATAAATTTTATTTAATAATTTTCAAAATCATCCTGAAATTCTTGTATTTCGTAAATAGTTTTACATATAATTATCAAAATTTACATTTTTTATAAATTTTATTTAATATTTTTCGAAATCGTCCTGAAATCCTTCTATTTCGTAAATAGTTTAACATTTTTTCAAAATAATATTCAAAATGATCATCATTAACAACTTTATAAAATACAATAGAAATTACACATAATTATCAAAATTTACATTTTTCATAAATTTTATTTAATACTTTTCCTGAAATCCTTGTATTTCATACATAGTTTTACATTTTTTCAAAATAATAGTCAAAAAATGATAATTTTTAAAAACTTTATAAAAAAACTAATAGAAATTACATATAATTATCAAAATGTATATTTTTTTTACATTTTTCATAAATTTCATACATAGTTTTTCATTTTTTCAAAATAATTGTCAAAAAATGATCATCATTAAACAATTTTATAAAATACAATAGAAATTACGTATAATCATTGGTAAAGTGATTTAATATAAAAAAAATGTTATTGTTTAAAAATAGTTTTAAAATGTTGATTTTTTACAATAGAATTTTTCTTATTTATTTTTTCAAAGTTGTATTAACTTATCGAAATTGGATTTTATTTTTATAAATTACATCTTGTATTATATAAATCTATTCGTTAAATCAATTTAGCAATGTAAATATTAGCTTATATTTATTTTAGTGTTGTCCTTTTTAATTTACTTGCACGTATTAGATTTCGTCTGCGATTCGTTTAGATTTGGACGCGAAGGGTGAGGGTCGAGGAGAGAGAGAAAAAAAAATATATATGGGCAAACATGAAAGGTTAAACATCATCAATCAAAGCGCGATAAGTGTATTTGTTCGAGATCTTATTACGTGATTGAAAAATCTCGGAGCAACGCTCAATTATTAGTCGTCGCCTTGGTAATAAAGCCTTATCCGTTATCCTGAATACCGACGTTTATCCGGTTGACGCTCAAAGGATTAAACGTCCGAATCCCCCAACATCATCATCATCATCATCATGGACTTGAACTCATTCGACCTTTGTGTTTGAGTGATGATACCGACTATAAAATTACGAGCGTTAATTCCAACCGCACATAAATAATGAAAAAAAAATATTATTATTATTATTACAAACTTGAGTTCGTGTTTGCGCTTCTTGCTAAGTAGTTTAAAGACTTAGAATAAATATGCCCCGGATTAACAATGCTACCACCCTCTCGGCACCGACGGCACGCAAAGTCTAAATCCAATTATAAATTACGCAGATTTTAATGCGGAGGGTGAGTGTGTAAATATGAGATATATTCTGGTTAACTTTGCTTTGTCTTTATCGAAAATATATACTATTTAGTATTAGGTTAACAAATATGCAATAGTTTCGAAAGTTTCAGAAACCTACCGATAGATGGCGTAACCAGTATTGTGTCTTTTATCATTTTAAATAAACTATATTAGCTTTGTTTTTATTAACAATTTGTACTATTTCCTATTAAGTTTATAGATATGCAAAAATTTCGAAAGTTTCCGAAACATACCGATAGATGGCGTAACTAAAATGTTGTCATTTTTCAATTTAAGGGTGTGTGTAAATATGAGATATATTCCGGTTATTCTTTAGGATAACTTTGCGAGTTGCGGTAACCAAGCTTTGTCTTTATCGAAAATTTATACTATTTAGTATTACGTTTACAAACATGCAATAGTTTCGAAAGTTTCAGAAACGTACCGATAGATGGCGTAACCAGTATTGTGTCGTTTATCATTTTAAATGAACTGTATTAGCTTTGTTTTTATCGACAATTTGTATTATTTACTATTAAGTTTATAGATATGCAATAACTTCGAAAGTTACCGAAACATACCGATAGATGGCGTAACAAAAATGTTGTCATTTTTCAATTTAAATGAACTTTATTATTAGCAAATTAAATAATTTATAAATAAATTAGTTACTTTTTTTTGTTTCAATACTGGAAATGCCATCTTAACAAAAATGTTGTCATTTTTCAATTTAAGGCTGTGTGTAAATATGAGATATATTCCGGTTATTCTTTAAGATAACTTTGCGAGTTGCGGTAACAAAGCTTTGTCTTTATCGAAAATTTATACTATTTAGTATTAGGTTTATAAATATGCAATAATTTCAGAAACGTACCGATAGATGGCGTAACCAGTATTGCGTCGTTTATCATTTTAAATGAACTGTATTAGCTTTGTTTTTATCAACAATTTGTACTATTTACTATTAAGTTTATAGATATGCAAAAATTTCTAAAGTTACCGAAACATACCGATAGATGGCGTAACAAAAAATGTTATCATTTTTCAATTTAAGGGTGTGTGTAAATATGAGATATATTCCGGTTATTCTTTAGGATAACTTTGAGAGTTGCGGCAACAAAGCTTTGTCTTTATCGAAAATGTATACTATTTAGTATTACGTTTACAAACATGCAATAGTTTCGAAAGTTTCAGAAACGTACCGATAGATGGCGTAACCAGTATTGTGTCGTTTATCATTTTAATTGAATTGTATTAGCTTTGTTTGTATCAACAATTTGTATTATTTACTATTAAGTTTATAGATATGCAAAAATTTCGAAAGTTACCGAAACATACCGATAGATGGCGTAACAAAAATGTTGTCATTTTTCAATTTAAGGGTGTGTGTAAATATGAGATATATTCCGGTTATTTAGTATTAATTTTACAAATATGCAATAGTTTCAGAAACGTACCGATAGATGGCGTAACCAGTATTGCGTCATTTATCATTTTAAATGAACTGTATTAGCTTTGTTTTTATCAACAATTTGTATTATTTACTATTAAGTTTATAGATATGCAAAAATTTCGAAAGGTACCGAAACATACCGATAGATGGCGTAACAAAAATTTTGTCATTTTTCAATTTAAATGAACTTTATTATTAGCAAATTAAATAAGATGAATAATTAATAAATAAATTAGTAAGTTTTTTTTGTTTCAATACTGGAAATGTAGCGATCTGTGCTCGTAAACTCTGGGCTAGGTGAGCGAAAGGGCTTCGGGGCTAATTTGGTCTAGGGCGAAGTGCGTTTCCGTGTCGCGTAATTAAAGGGCCGCTTAAAATTAAGACCCGTTCTTTCGCGAGCTTCGAATCAATAGTTCTGGAAACGTCTGGATGTGTGCGAAACTCCACTCTCACCCTCTCGTCACCCGCCTTTCGGGAAGATCGAAGGGGGATAAAACAGACGCCGCTTCTATGATTTAAACGTGCAATGGAAATCCTCGGGGATTCCCCCCTTCGCGCTCGAAAACGACAGACTACACACATCACTATTTTTCGCTTAGCAGCAGCAGCAGCATTTGTATTTTTCAATTCTCCCGCCCTTCGAACAACGCCCGGATTAAATAATAAGATTGTTCCTGCTCTTCATCCTCCAGGCCACATTAAGTGCGAACTTCACTCCTCGGCTCAGACTATCTCACTCGCAACACCGTACCACTACTACCACTATATAGTATACGTAGCAGTGATTTTCCCCTTAATGGGCGAAACGTCGTAAGTAAGGAGTTGTGTACGTACGCATAAACTCCGATAATGCGATATGACAACAGCAACTGCCGTTCGCGTAATTCCCAACCAAAGCATCCACTCAACACACACACACACACAGAGAACTAGCGAGGAAGGGTGGTGGTTGAAAGAGGGTGGCAATTTTATAAGCCATATATTCATAATAGATCCTTAATTCCCGCCGAAAACTTTAATCATCCCTTCGCTCCTACATGCATACATACACTGTTGCCAATCGTAAAACTATAATTGAATTCCCCGAATATTCTAATTAAATGATCCCCAGTCATTCCCTCAGACGTAGATAGTGGAATGAAGCAAAAGAAGAGAAAGAAAAAAAAAGGAAACCCACCGAAAACACGGAGCGAGAAGAGAGAAACGTACGGCGCAGCGATTGTGTTTTAATTAAGGCATTTAATTAAATTGCATTTTAGGCAAACGGCCAGACAAACCCTAAGCCGCCCCCCACAACCGCCGCCCAACAAAACTATGTTATATATTGCAATTTCGAAGAGCCCGATGCAAATCGCGGAACGAATCAGGAATTCCCCATGCACACATCCTCCTCTTATATATATATATATGTATATATATACACCATTCCTTGCATATAGGAATATCTGCATGCAATTGTTTATTTTTTTTTCTTAAACGGCGGATAGATGGCGCTGCCGACATTTCTGGTTTAATAATCTGCTCCCGGTTGGGGGCGCGGGTGGTTTGATCAATTAGGGTTTTATGGGCCCTCCTTCCTCGAGGGCCGCCTTCGATTCCGTGCATAATGCAATGGAAGGCAATAATAATTTTATTATTCACCAAATGAATATTTGATACGGTTTTATTAGCTATAAATCTTTGCTTTCATTTCCAAAAATAGAGGACAACGAGGACAGAGAGCATGTGTCTCGTATTTCTTCGATCCGCATACAAATTGTATATTATCTACATCCAGGAATTAGTCAATATGTTGCTCTCTCTCTCTCTCTCTGTCTCTATTTCAAAAATATTTGTCTTTTAACTCGCACATTTACAAATTATCAACCTAAAATCATAGTAAATCAATCTAAAATCTCGTTTTTTTTCGATAAATCCTTAAGATAGTTACATCATCGACCACTCGTATGAAAGCTGAATATTTTGTCATCTTCGTGCTGTCATGGAGTCGCCTGCTATGAGCTGTAGAAATTGAAAAAAAAATACACATACTTGACAACATTTTTGTCTCGATTTTTATTCAGTTTTTACAGTTTTTTGTGATTTCTTAACGTCTTATACATAACAGAGAAATGACGGTTTTCTCGTTTTATTTTGAGTGTTTTCGGTTATTTTGAATTTCTCGACAACCCCTAAAGCTAAATAAATCATAGACCACTCGTATGAAAGCTGAATATTTTGTCTATGATAAAATCATAATTGATTATATAATAAAAAAAATGCATAAAAAGACAGTAAAGCATGTAAAAGACAGCTGTCAAAAAAAATTTAGTTGATTTGTACTGGTAAAAAAAAAAAAGATTTAGAAACGCTGCTGTAAACGTTGATACTTGGTTTTCCATACAATCGATTCCTTTGTAGAGCCTCTCAATCAGTTCAAGGTCTTCGGTTAACTTTCCGAGAGTCATCGTGATGATCCGTTTCGGTTCGACCTCTTCAGCAATCCTCTCGAGTACTATTTCATTACGAAATTCCATAAATATCATCAAGTGTTAACCTGTCAGTCTAATAGTTCCATGTCATCTTCCATCCACCAATCAAGTCAAGAGAAATCAAATACATTTTCTTATACTGAGACATGTTTCGTAAAATGTAACTATATTTTGTACAAATGAAAATCAATTGTTTCTGAAAAATATTTTGTTTAATAATTCAATCATAGATGGCGTCTCGTTTCAGAAAATATTTGTGTTTAAAACAATGATTTTTGAATGAAAATAAGTTACGAAAATATGTTTTTTTTCATAAATATTTCAAGTTATTTGTGCATTATAATAATAATAGATAATAAATCGAAATAAAACTGAAAGTATAAATCACCTGCTGAAACGAATATGTTGTTGGAAAGTTTTGATGGAAATTCACCCTATTTACGAGGGAGGGAATGAACTACAGCTATATATAGATATATATTCTTTGTTTTTGGGCTTTAATACATCAAGGTATCT
>NW_017100078.1:0-7356 GCF_001412225.1 Nicrophorus vespilloides | reverse complement strand
GCGATTGTGTTTTAATTAAGGCATTTAATTAAATTGCATTTTAGGCAAACGGCCAGACAAACCCTAAGCCGCCCCCCACAACCGCCGCCCAACAAAACTATGTTATATATTGCAATTTCGAAGAGCCCGATGCAAATCGCGGAACGAATCAGGAATTCCCCATGCACACATCCTCCTCTTATATATATATATATGTATATATATACCATATGCCCATGATATATATATATTACTATATATATTATATATATATGCAGTATATATATAATATATATATATAATGTATATTATAATTATTATTTATATTATATATATACATATATATATATATATATATATATTCGATTCCGTGCATAATGCAATGGAAGGCAATAATAATTTTATTATTCACCAAATGAATATTTGATACGGTTTTATTAGCTATAAATCTTTGCTTTCATTTCCAAAAATAGAGGACAACGAGGACAGAGAGCATGTGTCTCGTATTTCTTCGATCCGCATACAAATTGTATATTATCTACATCCAGGAATTAGTCAATATGTTGCTCTCTCTCTCTCTCTCTGTCTCTATTTCAAAAATATTTGTCTTTTAACTCGCATATTTACAAATTATCAATCTAAAATCATAGTAAATCAATTTTTCTCGATAAATCCTGTTATAAGCTGAAGAACATTTTTGTCTCGATTTTTATTCAGTTTTTACAGTTTTTCGTGAATTACTCGAGAACCCCTTAAGATAGTTACATCATCGACCACTCGTATGAAAGCTGAATATTTTGTCTTTCCAACAAGCCTAAATACATCTTCGTGCTATTATCGAGTCGCCTGCTATGAGCTGCAGAAATGAAAAAAAAAACACATACTTAACGTCTTATACATAACAGAGAAATGACGGTTTTCTCGTTTTATTTTGAGTGTTTTCGGTTTTTCGTGAATTTCTCCCTAAACGTAATTAAATCATAGACCACTCGTATGAAAGCTGAAGATCTCACCTTTCCAATGCGCCTACATACATCTTTTTAGTTATATCGAGTCGCCTGTTATAAGCTGAAGAACATTTTTTTCTCGTTTTTTATTCAGTTTTCTCTATTTTCTCGATAAATCCTTAAAATAGTCACATCATCGACCACTATGAAAGCTGAATATTTTGTCTATGATAAAATCATAATTGATTATACAATAAAAAAAAATGCATAAAAAGACAGTAAAGCATGTAAACAATTTTAGTTGATTTGTACGGGTAAAAAATAGTTTTAGAAACGCTGCTGTAAACGTTGATACTTGGTTTTCCATACAATCGATTCCTTTGTAGAGCCTCTCAATCAGTTCAAGGTCTTCGGTTAACTTTCCGAGAGTCATCGTGATGATCCGTTTCGGTTCGACCTCTTCAGCAATCCTCTCGAGTACTATTTCATTACGAAATTCCATAAATATCATCAAGTGTTAACCTGTCAGTCTAATAGTTCCATGTCATCTTCCATCCACCAATCAAGTCAAGAGAAATCAAATACATTTTCTTATACTGAGACATGTTTCGTAAAATGTAACTATATTTTGTACAAATGAAAATCAATTGTTTCTGAAAAATATTTTGTTTAATAATTCAATCATAGATGGCGTCTCGTTTCAGAAAATATTTGTGTTTAAAACAATGATTTTTGAATGAAAATAAGTTACGAAAATATGTTTTTTTTCATAAATATTTCAAGTTATTTGTGCATTATAATAATAATAGATAATAAATCGAAATAAAACTGAAAGTATAAATCACCTGCTGAAACGAATATGTTGTTGGAAAGTTTTGATGGAAATTCACCCTATTTACGAGGGAGGGAATGAACTACAGCTATATATAGATATATATTCTTTGTTTTTGGGCTTTAATACATCAAGGTATCTGTCCCAAGGCGATCATTCGATACCGGTGGGAGTGATTAGGTCCGCACTATTACTATACGACATCCGAAAATATGATGTAATAACGCGTCGCACCACTATCATTACGTTACTTTTCTTTTTTTACTTATTCTGTTACTCTTTCTTATTTCACTCTTTTCATTTTTTGCGTCTGACGTGCAAGGAAAGTTCGTGCCTTCGGAGGGGTGAACGCTTTCGTAATGTATTCAAATCACATTAGGGCTCGAGAAGATTGAAGGTGAAAGGTTCCCAATCTATAATCTCGCGAGAGGAATTTCGTTGCGCGACCAGCTAAGAAAAAGAAAATACGATGAGAAGAATGCAAAGAAGGAAGAGGAATGAGGAGGAAGAAAAAAAAAATGCAAAATAGATAATCCTCGCTCGGTGTTTGGGATTGGGGTGCGTTAATTCGTGTCGCCTGGATGACGGGGAAAAGTATTTCACGTGGCAATCTCGTGGGGAATCAGGACCAAGGAAGAGTTGCGAGTTGCTTCGGCGAAAAGGAATTGAATTAAGGGACGCATGTTTCCATCTTCAATTCCTTCATTCCTCCTCCAAAAACCCTCTTCTCTCTCACTCAACTGCACCACCGACGTCTCCTTATTATTGCGAATTGAAAACGCGATTAACTCGCGGGGTAAATAGTGTTAATGGACGAAAGTAAATTCAAAGTTTCCGAGCTTTCGCGTTATTTTATTCCCGCTTTTTTTTTTCTTCTGTTCTTGTCGCCAACTTTTCTCATTACCGGGGAAGACGGAGCCGCGTCGGACGAAAAGAAGAAAAAAGAAAAGAAATTTATATATATATTTGAGGGGGAATAATTAAAAGCGAATTTATTATTTCCGAAAGTCGAACGAATGTTGCATCCCCCCACCGTTCGCATTTCTTTCTTTCAAAAGTTTCCAAAACACGAAAGATTAAATTTCATTGATTTCAGTTCTTTTGCTGTTAATAATAACATTTGTTCATTAAAACTAATCGTAAATAATCCAAGTAACATAAATGTAAAATATTTAGAATTATATGAAATTTTGACAGCTTATAACAAAAGAACTGTACAAATCACAATTATAAATGTTACCTCATTGAAAACCCCGTAGTTTTCTCTTTAATTTACATATTCAATGATTTAATTGTAATAAGTGGTTGTTGAGTAATCAACTAAAATATGAAGACACTTATTTTCAAAATCCTAAAGTGAAAATAAATTGGGGAAAATTTGTTTGCCTCAACTTTGACAGATTTTACAGTTCGTTGATAAGGCTATAGTTTTATCTTTAATTTGATTATTTTACTATCTAATTAGCAATCTTGGTTAATGAGTAATTAAAGGAAACGTGAAGACACTACATTTTCAAGTATGACTGTTCGAATTTTTGACGTTAATTTTCACAGCTTATAATAAAAAAACGACGAGTACTATAAATTTGGTTATTGGTTCATTGGAAAGGCTATAGTTTTGTCTTTAATTTCATTATTTGTTGATCTAATTAACATTCGTGATTAATGAGTAATGAAACATGAAGAAACATGAAGACACTACATTTTCAAGTTTGACTGTTCAAATATTTTACGTTAATTTTCACAGCTTATATTAAAAAAACGACGAGTACTATAAATTTGGTTATTGGTTCATTGGAAAGGCTATAGTTTTTTCTTTAATTTCATTATTTGTTTATCTAATTAACATTCGTGATTAATGAGTAATTAAATGAAACGTGAAGACACTACATTTTCAAGTTTGACTGTTTATAATTTTATAAGTATAAATAGCACAAACCTACTAGTGGGCTTATTGGAAAGCCTATAGTTTTAGCTTCAATCTAAATATTCGATTATATAATTATCGTTCGTTTTTATCAAGTAATTAAATAAAATATAAAACTAGAGCATTTGCAAACACTGCAAATCCATCTATTTATCAGTATGCCTGTGCACCGATGACAATGGTGGGATTATTTAAATTAGATAACAACTCTCTCTCTCTCTCTCTCGCACAGAACGCTGACGTTTCGAGGCCGTCAGCTGACAGGATTGATTAAATTTTATATTTTCGGTGGACGGGCATTATTTCCACAATTCGCGTTCACATTTTGAAATACAACACATATTGCATGGACGATTTACCATGCACGAACTGAATTGAAAAATAGAGAGAGAGAAAAAGTTATTCCGACAAAACCAACATTGCTTTCGACAAACCAACAACTTTTAATAAATTAATTAGTTAATTGTTTTGTTTTTCAGTAAATTTATTTTAACGTAACTTTGACAACTTATAATTAAAAAACGACGAGTAGTATAAGTTTGATTATTGGTTCATTGGAAAGGCTATAGTTTTGTCTTTAATTTCATTATTTGTAGATCTTATTAACATTCGTGATTAATGAGTAATTAAATAAAACGTGAAGAGACTACATTCTCAAGTTTGACTGTTTATAATTTTATAAGTATAAATAGCACAAATCTACTATTAGGCTTATTGGAAAGGCTATAGTTTTAGCTTGCACAAACTAAATTGAAAAATAGAAAAAAAAAATATTCCAACAAAACCAACATTGCTTTCGACAAACCAACAACTTTCAATAAATTAATTAGTTAATTGTTTCGTTTTTTAGTAGATTTATTTAAAATTATTTCTAAATATAAACTGTAACACTTGTTGTAACAATGTAGCATTTCTTAAGTTTATATATATATATACATAAAGATAAAAACTTTTTTTTATGTCTTCGTCCATTTACCTTGAAAGTTTTTCCGCGGAAATTTAACTTTAATGGAAATTTAAATTTTCAGCTTTGAAGCTTGTTTATAGTGTGTATATATGTTAGGAGATATTCTTGCGCTCTTTCGGTTTCCGAAAGTTATAATCACTTGGAATTCATTACAACCTATCTATTCATTATTAATTAAGTCTTAAATAAGTTTTCGCGCCGAAACCGGTCGTAAAAGCAAATACATTTTATACTCTGCTCATCTCTCTCATCTCCTTCTCGTTTTTTTTTGTTTTCTTTTCCATCTTAATTATATGCGTAACTAAGAGAAATCTCTTTGCCGCCTTTGATTCAGTTCAAATTTATAATTAAATTATACTCAGTAAATTATCACTGCGGTTTGAATAAAGAAAAAAATGAAGAAATGTTATAAATATTTTTGTCTGAATTTGTCCAAAAATGCTTAGAATTATTACTCTTAAATTATTAATTATTATTTTACTAATTTCTTAAAGGATATGTAAAATTCAGTTGAAAAAAAAATGTATAAATTTGTAAGGATTTTCAAAAATTTGTGAGTAAATCTTCTGGAATGCAGGAAGAATAGTATAAGGATAATTGATGGGATTTCGAGCGTGACATTTCGGGTGGGTTTTGTCAAGTTTCTATGTCTGCAAAGATATTTTTGTCTGAATTTGTCCAAAAATGCTTAGAATTATTACGCTTAACTTATTAATTATTATTTTACTAATTTCTTCAAGGATATGTAAAATTCAGTTGAAAAAAAAATGTATACATTTGTAAGGATTTTCAAAAATTTGTGAGTAAATCTTCTGGAATGCAGGAAGAATAGTATAAGGATAATTGATGGGATTTCGAGCGTGACATTTCGGGTGGGTTTTGTCAAGTTATTTCTATGTCTGCAAAGATATTTTTGTCTGAATTTGTCCAAAAATGCTTAGAATTATTACGCTTAAATTATTAATTATTGTTTTACTAATTTCTTCAAGGATATGTAAAATGCAGTTGACAAAAAAAAAATGTATAAATTTGTAAGGATTTTCTAAAATTTGTGAGTAAATCTTGTGGAATGCAGGAAGAATAGTATAAGAATAATTGATGGGATTTCGAGCGTGACATTTCGGGTGGGTTTTGTCAAGTTGTTTCTATGTCTGCAAAGAAAAGTTCGTTTATGTATCGGAGGATTTGGGTGGAGAATGTTTGAGCAACTATTTTAGTGGGGATCGAAGTTGCGAGTTTCGCTTTTTCTTTTGAATGAAAAAAAAAAGAAGTAAGTCAGCGGAAGGAAGGAGCAATCGTAAAAGTGATACGCGCGCTGCAAAGACGCAGATATTCTCTCTCTCTGTTTGAGGATGGGTTTTATTTGTTATTTCTGTAGTTCCTCTTGGATGGTTTGTTGGCTGCGTTGATGTTGTTGGGTGTTGGACGTTGGCTGTATCCTCCTTGGCAAGCTACATTGTCCTGTGCTAATACACTCAGTGGCGGCTCTTTATTCGGGGACATAAAAACATCCCCGGGTTGGAGAGGATCTACGATATCGTTTGTATGGAAAACCGAGGCTCATTGTAATACAATGGTCACGTACCAACAGCCACTCGGTTCACACGCGCCGTTTGATGCTGACCGTGATTCTCTGTGTGTGTATGTTTGTGTATTTTATTAGGCTTTGAAAGCCTTCTCAGCTTGACGATATTACCTGTCCCAGAAGCGCTTCTATCACACACTCAATGATGTCACACAACGCACTACTGCTTCTCCTCCTGCTGCTGCTGTTCTTGTTTATGGCCTCATATCTATCCGCTTACAGCTCAATAGCATGCAGATTAACCGATTGCTTAACTACTCTATCCTTACAAAGATTACCATTCAACTACATATACATGGCAATTCAGCTCGACGTCCTCATACCATATATAGGGTCCTCCGGATCTCAATGACCGACTCCCTTCTCTATCTCTTCTCCATCCCCTTTATTGAATTTACCAGAAGCCCATCACCAGATTCCTGCATTACATCAAATTAAATACCCTCGAAATTGCATGTATTCAAATCACTCAAGCACACTACTTGACAAGTACTACTTCTCAAACAAATACAACTCAATATTAACAAGATTTCATAACCATCGAGTTAAAAACAGGCATCAATAAAATTAAAATTTATGTATATTATACAAAAACTTTTACGAATTTTGTATTTCATCTATAATTAGAACTATTGAGTAAAACATTGATGAAGAAAATGTATATTTATATAGTTTCGTAACTGAATTATTTAAAAACGAAATGGTAACGTTTCTTTTATGACAAATTTGATTTTCGATATAATAAATAAGTACTTGACAAGTACTACTTCTCAAACAAATACAACTCAATATTAACAAGATTTCATAACCATCTAGTTAAAAACAAGCATCAATAAAATTAAAATTTACGTATATTTTTCAAAAACTTTTACGAATTTTATATTTCATCTATAATTAGAACTATTCAGTAAAACACTAATGAAGAAATTGTATATTTATATAGTTTCGTAACTGAATTATTTAAAAACGAAATGGTAACGTTTCTTTTATGACAAATTTGATTTTCGATATATCATAAATAATTTTCAAAAATTATTTAAAAACGAAATGGTAACGTTTCTTTTATGACAAATTTGATTTTCGATATAATAAATATCATAAATAATTTTCAAAAATAGT
>NW_017100077.1:4371-4629 GCF_001412225.1 Nicrophorus vespilloides | reverse complement strand
TATGACGAAACAAAAATTGACAGGTGACAGCTGTCATTAAATCTATGTGTTGAGAACCACTGGAATTTGAAACATTACGAAGAATACGTTGCGATATGAACGATTTCTTGATGAAATTAAGCAAATTTGATTGTTCGAAAAGAAATTATTCTAAATAATAGAATGAATATCCAAAAAAAAAAATCTCTAAATAATCTAAATGTGCGTTGTAGTACTTGTTTGTAGTTATACTCAATTGTTTATGACGAAACAAAAATT
>NW_017100077.1:3706-4346 GCF_001412225.1 Nicrophorus vespilloides | reverse complement strand
ATATCAACGAGTTCTTGATGAAATTAAGCAAATTTGATTGTTCGAAAAGAAATTATTCTAAATAATAGAATGAATATCCAAAAAAGAATCTCTAAATAATCTAAATGTGCGTTGTAGTATTTGTTTGTAGTTATGCTGCAACTCAATTGTTTATGACAAAAACAAAAATTGACAGGTGACAGCTGTCATTACATCTGTATGTTGAGAACCACTGGAATTTGAAACAGTACGAAGAATACGTTGCGATATCAACCAGTTCTTGATGAAATTAAGCAAATTTGATTGTTCGAAAAGAAATTATTCTAAATAATAGAATGAATAACCAAAAAAAAAATCTCTAAATAATCTAAATGTGCGTTGCAGTACTTGTTTGTAGTTATACTCAATTGTTTATGACGAAACAAAAATTGACAGGTGACAGCTGTCATTAAATCTATAGGTTGAGAAGCACTGGAATTTGAAACAGTACGAAGAATACGTTGCAATATCAACGAGTTCTTAATGAAATTAAGCAAATTTGATTGTTCGAAAAGAAATTATTCTAAATAATAGAATGAATATAAAAAAAAAATCTCTAAATAATCTAAATGTGCGTTGTAGTACTTGTTTGTAGTTATACTCAATTGTTTATGACGAAACA
>NW_017100077.1:0-3693 GCF_001412225.1 Nicrophorus vespilloides | reverse complement strand
AATGAAAGTTTTAAATAACGAAATAATCGTTTAAGAACTTTGTATATTCGTTGTTTTTTTATAATCATGTACATCTGTTGGTATTCCTTTGAATTTCATGACCTGCTTAGACCAATCTTAAAAAAGACACGAACAGACAGTCCAGTCCGCATCGCATTAAGCTTGTATGGAAACTAGAAAGTTTTATTGGATTCCTCGTTTATATATATAAAAAAAAATCGTAAATAAATTGCGTTTAATTATACTAAAAACAACAACAACAACTGTAAGTGAATCTTTTCGAAACAGGTGGATCGTAGACGTTCCGCTATTATTGTTGCGTAAACCAATTACCGCCGTTCGTTAAATTGCGAAGAATGAAAGCCTAAATAAATCCATTTTTTTAACAGTTCCAAGTTGGAAATGGAGATGCATCATTACAACTTAATAACACGAATTAAATTGCATATTTTTTGTCGTTTTTGGCATCGGAAATTTAAATCATCCTCGTTGTAAATTATTTTTAAGAGACGACCGTATCGAAAACATTGGCAAACAATTCCAAATAATGACAGAGTGTTAGGTTTTATTATTGCCAAAACGCTACTTCATGCCTCTATCCACTTCACACACACACATATTTATAAACATTTATTAGATGTATATATATTATTTTTTTTTCTTATAAACACTCAACTTAATCTAAACAGAAATCTAGCTTTTGCACAACGAAATTAATGTGCCAAAAATACGAAATCACGTAAGAAATATACACCTTGGGAATTTTCTGCTGCTGCTGCGTACGAAATCCAATTTAATTTATTTATTTATTAAATATAAATTTTCATGACTCACTTCACTTGAGTCATTGCTTTTGTTTTTTAAATTATTTATTTATTCTCAATGTCATAGTAACATAAGCACACTTATCACATTTTCTTTTAAATAAATCTCATTTCTATAATGAAAATTACTTTTTAAAATTTTCTGAATTCTCGTTATTTTTTATGGAACACACGTGTGTATCTAAATCATTCATTCCATTCGAAACGTCTTGAAACTTAAGAAAGATGATGCCTCGTGTTCCCATTTTTTTTTTTGCTGCTCCTCTTTCACGCATATAAAAACACTTTCATCGCTTCTCATCCAAAGCAAACTCTTACTCTCTCGTTCTCTCTGCTTAACGCATTACGAATTTATATCTTTCAATGTACATCGTTAAATCTCCACAAAGAAAACCCATTAATTTTTGAAATTTTTAACTACTTTTACTTGTCTTTTTACAAAAAAATATTAAATAAATCTTCAAATCCTTAATTGCATTTTGATGCAAATGATTGATCAATTAAGAAAGTTTTACAAACTAAATTTGGGACAGTTTCATTTTTTCAAATATTTCTACATTTTTTTCTTCTTCTATTTATTTACATGCATTTGCACAGGATTCATCATTTACGTTAATAATAAACTTGGTCAGTGCTGTCTGAAATGGTGAAAAGAAAATGGTGAAAAAAATTGAGAACTTCCTTTGAGCCAAATGTGATAAAGTAATCGTCGCTTTCTTGCAGAAATAACGCACATGTCTCTCGTAAACTCGCATATAATTAACGCGGGATTTGCAAAAATAACATGGATTTATTGGCGGTACCGCAAACGAACGTAATTCATATTTATGAAACTCGGATTGTATGCTGATGTTGGCATGAATATGCATACAGTTTTAATATATATATATTTATTACGAAATTATGGAATATAGTTTTGAAAATGTTGTGTAGACTTTATGAATTCATTTCTGAACTACGTTAATGAAAAGTAGAAGTTTAATTGATTTAAATACGTAACAGCATTTGTAGTTTTCTTTATTTATTATGAAACTATAAAATATAGTTTTGAAAATGATGTGTAGACTTTATGAATTCATTTCTAAACTACGTTAATGAAAAGTAGAAGTTTAATTGATTTAAATACGTAACAAAATTTGTAGTTTTCTTTGTACTTTATGAAACTATGAAATATAGTTTTGAAACTGTTGTAGATTTAGTAGTAGTTATTGAATCAATTAAAAACTACGCTAATCAAAACCATATATAATGTCTCATTATTATATCAAATTAGAAGTTTATATGATGTAATAGGTAACATAATAAGCTTGTTTATTATGAAACTATGAAATATAGTTTTGAAAATGATGTGTAGACTTTATGAATTCATTTCTAAACTACGTTAATGAAAAGTAGAAGTTTAATTGATTTAAATACGTAACAAAATTTGTAGTTTTCTTTGTACTTTATGAAACTATGAAATATAGTTTTGAAACTGTTGTAGATTTAGTAGTATTTATTGAATCAATTAAAAACTACGCTAATCAAAACCATATATAATGATAGTTTATGACTCATTTTTATAACAAATTATATGATGTAATAGATAACATAATATGTAGTTTTCTTTGTACATTATGAAACTATGAAATATAGTTTTGAAACTGTCTACAACTTGGTAGATTTATTGAATCAATTGAAAACTACTCTAATCGAAACCACATATAATGACAGTTTATGACTTATTATTATATTAAATTAAGACTTTATATGATGTAATTAGGATATTATAGGTATCATAATACATAGTTTTCTTTGTATATTATAAAACTATGAAATATAGTTTTGAAACTGTTGTAGATTTAGTAGTATTTATTGAATCAATTAAATACTACGCTAATAAAAACCACATATAATGACAGTTTACGACTCATTATTATATCAAATTAGGAGTTTATATGATGTAATAAGTATCATAATACGTAGTTTTCTTTGTATATTATGAAACTATGAAATATAGTTTTGAAAATGATGTGTAGACTTTATGAATTCATTTCTAAACTACGTTAATAAAAAGTAGAAGTTTCATTGATTTAAATACGTAACAAAATTTGTAGTTTTCTTTGTACATTATGAAACTATGGAATATAGTTTTGAAACTGTTGTAGACTTGGTAGTATTTATTGAATCAATTAGAAACTACGCTAATCAAAACCACATATAATGACTCATTATTATATCAAATTAAAAGTTTATATGATGTAATAGGTATCATAATACGTAGTTTTCTTTGTATATTATGAAACTATGAAATATAGTTTTGAAACTGTTGTAGATTTAGTAGTATTTATTGAATCAATTAAAAACTACGCTAATCAAAACCACATATAATGACAGTTTATGAATCATTAATATTTGATATATATCATATATCAAATTAGGACTTTATATGATGTAATAGGTTACATAATAAGTTTGTTTATTGTGAAACTATGAAATATAGTTTTGAAAATGATGTGTAGACTTTATGAATTCATTACTAAACTACGTTAATCATAAGTGATGACATTGTTTGAATCAAATCTGTACAATGAATAGAAAATAGGAGTTTCATTGATTTAAATACGTAATAAAATTTGTAGTTTTCTTTGTACATTATGAAATTATGGATTATAGTTTTGAAACTGTTGTAGATTTAGTAGTATTTATTGAATCAATTAAAAACTACGCTAATCAAAACCATATATAATGGCAGTTTATGACTTATTATAATATCAAATTAGGAGTTTACATGATGTAATTAGTAATATTATACGTAGTTTTCTTTGTATATTATGAAACTATGAAATATAGTTATACACGTAGTGTTATTTATTGGATGGTTATTTGA
>NW_017100076.1:0-11578 GCF_001412225.1 Nicrophorus vespilloides | reverse complement strand
CATACAAATTTAAAACAACTAACAGTAATTAAAGAAATAGAAAAAAAATACGAAGGAAAGTAATGATCTATAAATATAACTAACTATTTTAAGTTCATGAAACTATCAAAGTACATCAATCTAAATTAATTTAAAATCTTTCTACCACAGTATTACGAAAACCATTTTAAATATATGCATGGGAAATTACCAATTATCTATTTAAAATATTATGCATGGCTTCAAAAACATTTAACAACTATAAATCCTTGTCATAATATTGCAATCATGTCACATAATTATGTACATATTGTACAATATAAACAATCTTAGAAGACTATATAAAATTTTTATTACATTCAATACCATATTTATTTATTCCAAAAGTATATAACTATTTTTTTCATCTCTACGATTTTATACTTGATTTTATGTTAATTATCTGAGTTGCATCTCTGAATACTGGAATATTTTGTAGTTTAGTCGATTAGGACTTCATTTGTGTTTTATAGTAAAGGCTAGATAAAGAGTCAATGTTTAAAATAATATTATTTTAAATACATTTCGCCGTTAAAATACCTAATTTTAATGCATACAAATATTTTTTTTTTCGAGGAAATGTAAAAATTTCAACTATCCTTTTCTAGCAAAAATAATTTATCTAGACTTAGATAAATGATATCATACAGGTGTCTGCTAGATTAAATTTGTTTCATTGTAAGTGTGTTCAATAATGTAAGTGTGAACTCTATTAATATGGCACCAGGATGTCAAAATTGTGATAAAAGAACTATATTCCTAACAAAATAAAACAAAAATATATGTGTTACAAACAATAATTAACAATATTAATAACGATAAAAATTACAAAGTGTTTGCTAGAAAATATAAAAACTTAACATAAGTTGCCCCGCACCGGCGGAGATTTGTTTATGTCTCCCGCTGTCAGTAAGGTCTAAAGGGTTGTAAATCTTGCAACTGTTTCGGGAAGTTAATTGTGAGTGCCATAAAGGGTCGTAAAACAAACAAAATATGAGAAACAGAGCATTTCTCCAAAACTGTTTTATTACTCTAAGGGGATGATGCTGATAAGCTTGTTTATATCAATAATTAATAATAATGTGGTTGGCCATAAAAAAATAAAAATAAATTGATCTGCTACCGTCCATAGGTCTTTTTGCCCCAATATTTATATTACAGAAAATTAATGATTATATAATTATAATATATAACATTGTAAAATTGTTTAATAAAAAAATGTTATGTTGCTGGATTGATAATATCAACAGCATCTTGATTATTTATTCATTAAAATTTACAAAATTTGAGGTCGATTGAAAAGCAATAAGCTGGTTCTAGCTTCCCGATAGACCAATAGACTATCATCACTTTTTCAACTTAACACAATAGGATCTCAACGTGCCATTTTACTCAGATTGTTATTGGTAAACTGATCACATTAGCGTAGGGCAAAGTAACGGTTTGTAATCAAAATAAGTAATTAAATTAATATTATTTTTTATGTCGACAATATTACGATCAACAGCTCCCGTGCTTGTATGCAACAAACAAAATTTATTATTTTTAAAATCGTCCCTCCACCGACATAAGTTCGGTCTCTGATTAGCTCCGAATATGTAAAAATGTATACGTGTCTTTTAAAATTTATTAAGAAATCAAAGTATTGCTATAGACCACCCAATACACGCGGAGTTCCCTAATTACAAATATCAATTTACATTATCCATCCGAGGTCTCTCCTAACACCGTTGTACTGAAACGCTGAGACCCCGATTCGAAAGTTGTTATTTAATGTAGTCGTCCCACATATTTTCCCCCTGACCACAGTGACTTAGGCCAGTGTAAATCAATCTTCAATGATTAAAAGCAGTAGCTGGCGAAATTATGCTTGACGTGCAAGCCAAGTGAAGTGGAAAGGTAAAAAGATAAGAAAAAGTCTTTTATATGCAACCAAGCATACTACGCAAGATAATTAATATAAATAATCAATAATAACAAAATTATATTAATATAATAACTAAATCTGTAAGTCTAAATCTGTAATATTGTTTTGTTTCAGATGAGTATATTAGTAACTTCATACGACATAAAAATAAATTTAGAAATTGGAAAAGATTCGACTGGTAATGAATTATTCGAAAAAGTAATGAACACAATTGGTCTTAATGAGAAATGTTTTTTTGGTCTGAAATTTGTTGATCCTAA
The DNA here is from genome assembly GCF_001412225.1 of Nicrophorus vespilloides. Classification (NCBI taxonomy): domain Eukaryota; kingdom Metazoa; phylum Arthropoda; class Insecta; order Coleoptera; family Silphidae; genus Nicrophorus; species Nicrophorus vespilloides. The sequence goes on along the minus strand of NW_017100076.1, from coordinate 9,373 downwards.
AGGTGACTTAATCTGGCTCAAACTGTCGAAAAAGGTATGATATATCAATAGTTACAAATATATAGTAAACATATTATTTTTAGATCAAAAATCAAGTTACAAATACAAAATGTCTTTTGCACTTTAAGCTGCGATTAAAATATTTTCCACGGGATGTGAATAGATATATTGTTAATAGTAAAACCCTGAGAATATTCTACATGCAAATGAAAGAAGCAGTGTTCTTGAATGAAATGTATTGTCCGAATAGTACATTAGAACGACTAGCAAAATTGGTGAGACTTATTAATAAATTCGAAAGAGATCATCCAGGAAGGTAATTATTTATCAAATTAAATTATAAATATTAAATAATAAATTTATTTTTGCTTTAGTTCCATGAAGATAACAAAATGTACCATGATAGTAGAATTCAAGTTAGGTTCATGTTCAACATGGACACAGTTTTCTGTGTAATACGAATTTGTCATGCGGCATTTTCTATCGATTGTTGTGAGACAAGAAATGTATGGTATTATATATATAAAAATACGCAATAAGGAGAACTGTAATTTATATTTTTAGGTCTGGATACATTAGGAATTAAAATATATAACAAGTGATAAGTAACTTATTTAATAATAAAAATGCATGGAGATATTAAAAATTTACTTTGTAGGTTATCGCCTATGAATAGTTATCATTATTCAGATATTATTAAAATCAAATTCTTTCGAAAGAAATTTGAAATTAAGTTACGAGTGCCAACGAGAAGACAACTAAAACTATATTAAATTTATGTTCCGGCAATTACCAATTCTTTTTGAAATATTAATTTTCTACGTGGTAAAAGAAATGAAGAAGTGCATCAAATATTGTACTGTTATAAATTTGAATATGTTGAAAAATAAAATAATTATGTCATATAATTGATTGATAATTTATTTCGCTATTTAATTTATTAATAAGAAATGTTGTCTTCTGTAGTTCGATGTGGAGTTAAATTTGCGCAATTATTTTGCCAATTGTTCTTCCCTTAACTTTATAAGATAATTTTCATTCGAAATTAACTATTGTTATTATGGGGGTGGGAGTTCTGATTAGGTAAGTCTTGATTCATAAAGTCTAGACTTTATAAAGAAAGGTCAATCGCCAATTTATGAATAAAGTTATATAAATACAAATGAATGAAGTATTCCACATTGTCCCTATTTCTTATCCCTGAGACACACTTCCACTTTCAATAAATTGTTATGTCCAACAACATTATTACTAATTATTGATTTATGCTAATAAGTACTATGTATTACTAAGTACATTTTTATGGGAAGTTGCCATAAACATTAAACAACCCCATCTGTTTAGGACAATAAGACGTTTTTGGAGAAACGCTCGACACTTTTATTATTTTAAGTTAGTGCTAGTAATAGTCTAGCCATGTCTCAGCTAAACTTTAATTAATTCTAGTATAACTCTTGAGCAGCAACATATGCTTGTTAGCAACCGGTTAAATAAATACTATTAATTACACTACTCACGTAGAAGAAGCACATCGCAACCAAGAGGAAGCAACTGGGCATCAAGTACGCGAAATTGTACTGGCTGATCGGCAAAAGATGTCCACTATCCCACAATAATAAACTATTAATTTACAAGACAGTGCTGAAGCCGGTGTGGAAGTACGACATCCAGCTTTGGGGAACAGCCAGCAATTCTAACATCGAGATCCTGCAACGCTTCCAGTCCAAGTGCCTGCGCACCCTGGTGCAGGCCCCCTGGTACGTGACGAACGACACGATACACAACGACTTCATAGTGTCGTCAAAATCAATTTTAGTTGGATTGTTATTGTCATAGAATTATGTTTTTAGTTAAATTTATATTTATAGGAAGATTTCCGATGGGAAATCGTTCCGCTCCATGCCTACTTGTTTTTTTCTGTTTTTTTTCTTTTTTGTCAATGTCAAAAAACTGTTCAACTCGTTGCCAAAATTGTGGCAGATTGTGAATGATTAAAAGTTAAAAAAATACACTGACTTTAATCTAGACAAAGCTACAAATTATTCCACAGTGTCCAAGGAATTCCATCCTGGGACACAATAAAATAATACTAAATTATAAAAAAAGACATCAAGAATTAAAGCGATGTCAGGCACTTGTGTGATTATCACATGATATATTTGTATGAATTAATGAGTTATTATAAAACTGAAGTATCCATTCAGATCAGAACACACTGAAGGATTTACTTTTTAAAATTTATGTTTCTTTATATTTAGCCAATTATTATAAAAATGTAACGTAACAGTAAGGAGTGAGATATAATCCGAAAGGACTAGATCAAGTAGACATAACATTCAAATATAAACTTATCAGAACAAATACTTCATTAATATCTAATATGTTATAATAATTTACAACATTTGGATATCTGCTTCCGGTGTATGACGAGATTGTCATGCGGCAATTTCTATCGTCATAAAACAAATAATGTATGTAGTTGCATATTTCAAAATTATCGACAAAAAGAAACAAACTTTTTATTTATGAGAACATATTTTCTTTTTATGTCGTGTAATTTTATTCACAATTAGGTAGGTAATCTTTTCCGGTGGATAGTTACCATTATGATGATTTTTTTTTATTTTAATTTGTAGTTTGGCTGTTGTATTGTAGGTTAACTTCAGTAGTATATTGATGCGATTTCACTATTTCCTATCACTGTGAATCTGCTGTTGTCCTTAACACTGTCATTGTCCATCGACTTGGCTGAAGGTCACTGTCGATCTATGATGAACGATGGCCCTATAGCTGCAAGCACCGAGAGGGCTCACAAAGGGCCCGGCTTGACCAGGATTTGAACCTGTATCCACTACCACGTGGGTATGGCGACTTAACCATTCGGATATTAGTCACTCTGCTGTAAAGAGCTTTCTACCAGGACTTTCTGTCCTAGAAATAATAATATAATGTGCGAAAAGTCATAGAAAATAAACTAAAACGGTACTTTTCAAGTATCCACTTCAGCAAACAGATCAGGTAAGGGTATTACCTTTCAAAGGTATTTAGGGATAGCATACGTATAATCTCTTTGTTTGCCTCGGGCTTGCTATCCAGTAAGATTCTCTATTTTTTCCGGTGTTTCTCTCTGTGTGTTGTTAATCTTTTGTTATGTCTTTAAATATACTTGTATGTGAATACCGCCATTGTGGACTTAGATGTCTCTATCCTATTTAGGAAATTGATTCCTCCGGAGTTATTGAGTCTTAAAAAAATAATGTATATTTTAAAGATACAGCTTTATTCTCATATAAATCTCATTATTTTTTATTCTAATCACATAACCAATTCAAAATTTAATAATTATTAAAAAATAAGTTTTTGTCTCTTTTTCTCGAATTAATCAGTTTTTCAGCTGTTCGCGACAGGTCGATTGCGATCGCTAACTTTATTGTTTCATCGAGTCATGTCATTAAAAACTTTTTTAATTCATTAAAACAAGACTAACGCAATTTAAAGAAAATATTCTCAAACTGCAAACAATTACTTTTATGCACATTGTCATGTATTGTAATCGTAGTAAGAACATTACATCAGTCCTCTACTTTTAAACCTATTGTCGTGGCCGACCATTTTGTTATCATCTATTGTATAATTAATATGTATATTTGTTAGGTCTACTACTTTCCTCTTAATTATTACAAATCATATTTAACGTATCCATCAAATATGCAAACGGATATTTGTACGTGATTATTTAGAATAACTTGTGTAATATTCCGAAGGAACCACTTAAGGACCACTTAACAGCCTTCTTCCGCCCCTAAATATTTGTGTTAGATAAAGAAACGGTTGCATTTTCCACAAGGTCAAAACATTTTCTCTCACACAGCCCCTTTTTAAAATGAACACATTTTTGTATTACATAATTTAGTATTAGCTAGAGGGTCAGGGGACCGAACTGAGAAATTGGTCTTACAAGGAGAGTCCAAGGAAGAGCACTTGCTTCTTAAATACTAACTTAAGAGGAGAATGTAACTCTTAGTTAATAATCCATGAGATCAACTATTGTATAGTTAACTTCTCATTAAAACCGCTGAGGTGTATAATATATGAGATAATCTACAGTGTCCAGAGATTTCTTAAACCTGGAACAAGACACTATAGTTGGAAATTAATAAATCTGTTGGCGTATGTATGTAGAATATATTATATTGTTTAAGACTAAATGTTTGTAAAATAATGATAAATATATAGCATATAATTTGTGTAATGGATACGTGGATATACCCGTAATGAGAAATAGTGGTATAAGTTCATTTCTAATAATATTTATAGTATAAAAACAACTTTCTAATTGCAATTATTATTGATTATAATAATTAAACAATTTAAACAAGTTAAAATCAAACGAAATAGTGGAAAAAAATAACGGAATGTTTATATATTTTTTAATACTTTTTTTTGTTTGTTTTTTGTTTGAGGCAACGACATCTTCGGTCATTAGGCCTTTGACTATGATACACAAACGGGAACACAATACATTGGTTCCATAATAAATAAGTTAAAATAGATAAATAAATGTAGTATATATATAAAAAGAATTAAAATAGTTAAGCAATAGTTACTTTTATTCATTTAAGAAATAACAATTAGCAAATTATTTATTTTAATTACTTTATGAAAACGCAGCATCCACGTCACGACGAAATAGCAGCAAGCACTAAAAAATAGAATTTATATCGAAATCCCGACAACCATAAACACGACTATATCAAAATCCCGACTGTATCAAAGTTCCCACTATATCGAAAATTTCTACAATAACATTTTTAAATTATTCCGGAATAAAAAATGACTTAACATAAAATAACAATTATAATAAGAATGTTTAAACACAACAAACTCCCTTAAAGATTTTTGTTTACTTTTTTTAATAAAAATATTATTTTAATTTCAAGTTATAAAAATGTGGTCGCGACAACGACCATACCACGTTGAAAAAGCACCAGTTCTCGTTCGTTCAATTCGCGCTTGGACCGCCGAGCGAAGCAGACGTGACTCCGCATCGCTCCGTAGCCGCAGCACAGAGTGCACACAAAGCCATTTGCCGGCTACATAAGCCTGGGAAGAAGCAATAAAGACTAAAGCAAAGCGAAAAGTGAAGATTTTGTACCGCTAGTGAAAATGATTGAAGAATCCGTTAGGCCGGACAAAGCCACAGACCAGACGGATGGCCAGGACAGCCAAGCTCAAACCAGAGACCATTGTAATTGACTCGGAACTGGAAGAGTGCTGAACTCTCACGTGCCGCGGAGGTAAAACGAAAGAAGGAAAGGGCGAAAGCCATTGTTCGGTATCTGATCCTTCGGACGAGGGGATTCGCGCCGCGCGGGTGAAAAAAGGAACAAACCGTCGCGATCCTATTGTTCTACTGAAACGTCGCGCGTGGCTGTGACAAAGAACCGACTGAGGTACGTGCCGTCTAGTCGAGGTCAAACGACGCGCGTGGTTGTGACAAAGAACCGACTGAGGCACGTGCCGCCAAGTCGAGGCCAAGCGAGGCGCGTGGCTGCGACAAAGAGCAGAGACAAAGTGAGGCACGTGCGGCCGACTCAGAGCTTAGCTCAAGTGAAACAGGTATACGCGAAGTGCCAGCTACTATGTGTAAGAATAAACAAACACAACGTAACGCTGCCACTTCACAAGAAGCCCCGTTACGCCACCAAAAAATGAGCGAGTCCAAATCAAACGAGGAGGAGGACTTCCTGGATGCGAAGAAAGCCGACTCATGCAGTGACTGGAGCGTCGTCGTCGGAGTGCAAGCTGGATATAACCACAATCCAAAAGTTAGCGAGCGCCCTAAAACCGGATAACTTTTATGTACAGCAGAGACAGTAAACGAGTACCATCAGCTCCGATACCATGCATGCGTACCACCAGGTAAAGGAAGAGCTGCAATTAACGTGGGCATGTACACGCCCAGAGAAGAAGCCACTCACAGCTACGTCATCAAAGGACTAGACAGGGGATTTGACTTGAACGAACTGACAGTCGAACTCGCAGAACAACTAGAGGAAACAGTAAATTTTACCAAAGAAATAAAAGGCAAGTACAATTCCATCTACCTGTTAAATGTGCGTAAGGCGGTACGGTGAAAGATAAACTAAGAACAATTAAAGTGCGCGTCGAACGGTACAGAAACCGGAGAGTGATTTGGCAGTGCCACAGGTGCCAGCAGTGGGGCCACGCAAGTGGTAACTGCACAGTGCCAGTGAGATGTGTAAAGTGCGATGCAGATCACCTGACACCTGAGTGTGATAAACCGAGGGACTCGCCAGCAACGTGCGCAAATTGTGGCGGCCCGCACACTGCGAGTTCAACGACCTGCCCTGTTTACCAAGATGTGCTCGGGAAGCACTCAAAAAACTTGAACAAACAGCAGGCAGCCACAAGGAATGTCCTGCGCCAGCAGCCGCAGTGGGGAGTAGGACGTAGTGCTCAACGACCTACCGCACGGATGGCGAGTGCAGCGGAGTATCCAGACTTGCAGCAGCAGCGCGGAGTGGGACTCCAGTGGCGCTCAACGACCTACCGCACGCATGCAGCGGAGCCGGCGAAAGAAACAGCGTGGCAGCCCTTACCATCAACGTTGAGAGCGGCACCATCGAAATCCTGGGCGGAGATAGTGACGACCGGCGGATCAGCGAGGCAGCCAGCAGCAAGAAAGTCTCCGACAAGGCAGCTACCGACGATACGTTCACCGTCAAGACGATCAACATTGAGGCAGTCACCGGCGACTGCTGGATAACATTTCTGAGTACCAGACAGAGTCTGAAACTATTTATTCCTGATAAATAGTTTTAGGCTATTACCAGCCAATCAACTATCAAATCAAATCATTGGATTATAAGTTTGGAAGATCGAGGCGAGATAATAAACGTGATGGTGAACCATAATCTAACTGAAGATCTTCGCACACATTAGATCTATCTCCAAGCTGAAATGGCAACAGAGTTTCTTCAAGGGGACCTACTATTACCAAATTAACAAGACATTCCGGAAAAAAGATAGGTTTATAGAGATTGAGACTAAAATACATCTTGATTATTTGACTCCAGGGAATTGCGAAGGAACATGGTTGGGCTCTAGAAGAAATGTGGTGTTCTAAGAGAGTCCAGATAGAACCGTGAGTGGAGTCCGGAAGAGAGCAGAAGACGGAATTTTGGCCGTCTGGGAGCACTGGTGTTGCTCTGAGGTAAGCAGAAAGTAAGTTCTTCCTCTCAACAAAATGAAGTGGCGCCCAGAACCTACCTACGCCAAGGACTCACGCCTAGTTGATTTTGTGCTATTTGCTTTAGTTCACAATTGTCACCCCGACATATTACATCAACCATATAAGAAATTAATTCCTAGCCCTGTTAGTATTTGAAATTTCGTGTTTTTTTAAATAAATAATAATTATATTTTTATTCTATTTTTTATGAAATTTTCGTTTTATTATTACTACCAATTCGTTAAAAAATAATTTGGAATGAAAAAATAAAGTACCATTTCATATTTACAATGGAATTCAAAATTTTGAGCTTAGTCTCTCGCGAGGACAGGAAGGTTGGCGACCGCTGATTTAGAGCATGCACTTTGAGAACAATTCTAATAGTAGTATATGAATACGAGACGAGACGGTCGCAGAGTTGAGTGTAATTTTTGTTAATATAATTTAGTAAATAAAAACAGTATTCATAATATACAGTAACACATGCGTTAGGAATATGGAACTACGAAGTCAGAATCCTACAAACTTGCAAAATAAGATCTGGAACATGCCAGGATATGTAATAACCAAACACCTCTAGAGGAAAGTAATTGGAATGATAGAACAAACAAAACCCTATGTAATTGAACTAGAGTGAAGGTAAAATACTTTTATTGTAAGATATTTTATATCCTGCTAACTATAGTATAATGTATGCTTTGATCATAACTACTTTATACACTTGTTCCCGCGCTTTTTAGGCTTCCATGGATCTTCCACCTGATAAAGCGGAATTAATGAAAAGCTACGGACGTTATATGTGCTCAAGTAAGTAAACGGCCGTTCATATTATCCATTAAACAAATATACAAAGGCATTAAATCAAATATTTGTATTTGAATAAGTCTTTGAGATATTGACCGGCTTTTTTTCAGCGCATTTAAGTTAAGATTTACAGGATAATTAATGAACATGTCCACTCAAAGTAAACCATGGGAGGTGAACTCCCTACAGAACAACAGACAAATTCCACAAAGATGAACAAATTCAACTTGGAGTACTCCTATGATACCAACAATACTTTCATGGTGGCATGAATTCATATTTCCCTTACTCTAGTAAGTAATTGAATTGAAATCTGCACTCTCTTTATTCTATTAATACAATATTCTTTTATTATGAATTATTGAATAATGGATTAAATTCATGTATTATTAGGTTATGGAGATATGCCCGGTAGGAGTTCTCTATATGGAGGTGGATATGGAACGATGAGACATGAAAGCAGAAATGAGGTAAATTATTGCATAATTTAAATCCTTTATTTTCTGGCATTGCAACAGATATATTTATTAATTGTATTTTAGATTTAGATTTAGCTGAGGAGAGTTTTAGAAATGCATTTAGCAATGTTGAAAATATTGTGAGAGCATTTAAGTATGGCAATGATGCTTGGAGTGGCAGACAATTTTAAATGATAACAAATGGTCTCTCAAGGAAAAGAAACTATTCTGTTTCCATCCTTTCTGATTTTGCTTTTCACAGGTACGGTTTTTGCTGAAACAATACAAACAAGAATTAATGTTTTGATATTGGAACAGCTTATTACATATTCGCTGTATAAGAACGTATTAGAATAAGTTACCAAGAGAGCAATAATATAACCAATGCGATCAATTCCAATTCATAATCTATCTGTTGATGCTGCGTCAGAGGTTCTCGCTTATTAACCACGAACTTGAGTGCCTGAGCAACGTGGTTTTAATTGGTGGGAAAGGCGTTAACAGATTAATCACTCCGAGAAGAATGCATGAAGATTTCTGCATCTCCAGTCGCACGATCAACGAAATGTTCGCACTGCAGATCCTCGTCATCAAATGCAATACTGCATGTTTTCAATACTGCAACCACCGCAGGGTGGACTCTCTTCAAGCTATTGCAACTCTTTGCGATGACTTTTGTCAAATGAAATGTATAAGTTTCCTATTAACTCATCTGTAAATACAATTACGATAACTTGAATTTGATTTACAATATGGATAGTTCAATTAAACTATCCATAGTTTCAGCACAAGTATGTTAGTCAATGAAATATACATCATGTAAACTGAAAATAACTCAATTTTCCTGCAAGCAGAT